>NW_026591872.1:13237205-13288682 GCF_907164565.1 Psammomys obesus
ATTTCAGCCCATGAAATCCATGGTGCCACCCACAGTGAGGGTGGGTCGTTCCTCTTAAACCTCTGTGGATTATCATAGACACCCAGAGGTATGTCTCCTAGGTTGACAATGAAATGAAATATAACATGCTTTGGGTATTTCCTTTAAGTGAAATTATACCAGATTGGCCTTTTTTGTCTCCCTTGTTTAACCTAGTGTGTTTTCAAAGCTGACACTGTAGTATGTTTGTATTTCTTCACTTTTCATAGATGTCTAATAATGAGCAGATACGTGCTTTTGGTTCATGGATGGACATTTGGTTCTTTTGTACTGTTTGGCTAATGATTGAGCTTTTGGGGCTTCCAGACGTACAAGGTTTCCTTGTGGCCTTCTCAAGTCACTGCTCTGCTGAGATGGGAACTTGTCATCTCCATTGCCTATGTATACCTGATTAGCAGTTCCTTTTTTTAAAAAAAATTTTAAGATTGAAAATACAGTGACATCATTTCTGCTACTCTCCCCATCACATCCCATGCACACTCAAATTGATAACCCTTTATTTAATTATTACTGTTATATATAAATATGTGAATAATTATATAAATACAATCTGATGAGTGTTTATTGTATGTATATATTTTAGGGCTGACCACTTGGAACTCTTCCTTGGGGTAAATAAATTTTCCCATAGCTCTTCATCTAGGCCTTGGGGCCTTTGAGATTCCCCCCATCCACATGGGCAAGTCAACTGATGTCACTACTCAGGTCTCATTTTAACAGCCATGTTGCTGAGATTTCATGAATGTCACTTCCCTGACATATCTAGAAGACATACTCTTGCAGCAGGCTTCCTAGTCCTCTGGCTCTTAGAATCTTCCCACCCCTTCTTCTGTGATGCTTCCAGAGATTTAGGTATAGGGATGTGTTGTAGATGTATATTAATTAAGAATGGGCACCCCATTGTCAATTGTTTCCTGCATTTTGAGTAGTTACTACTTTCTCTAATTGTGTCTTGTGGAAAGAAGCTTCTTTGATGAGGGTTGAGAGTTACACTCATTGATGGGTATAAAGTTTTTAGAATGCAATTAAGAATTACTCTGGTTGAGGAAAGTGGTAGTAGTAGGTTCTCTAAGATCCATGACCTCGTAGCCATAAATGACTGACTAGGTTTATAGAACCAGGCATGATTTCCCTCCTTTAAATGGACCTTTGTCTGATTAGAGAGCTGTCGGTTACCATGAAGATAAGAGTGCCACCATTGCACTTTTAGGGATAACTGGCCCTACTGATCATTGTTGTTAATTGTAGGTATCACAGCTGCATAAGATTATTGATTGCTTCCTCCCTTGGCATCTTGCTTATACCTTTTGCTATAATTAAATCTAGTTCCCAAGGAGGACACTCTCAGGTCAGTCTAGCTCAAATACTCTTGTATTCTGTGTCCAAACTGGGTGGTGCCTTCAGCAGTAGAGACTGACTTTCAGTTTCAGGGAGGTAGCCAAGGGCAACAGCAATAACCTATATTATTTGGACTCCCATGACCAACTGGAACAGAGATTTCTCATGGCTGATACTGGGATTTTATTAGTGTAGGTGTACTGGCAGTTTTGTGTGTCAAATTGATATATGCTAGAGCTGTGAGAGGGAGGCTCAGTTGAGGAAATGCCTCCATCAGATCCAGCTAAAAGACATTTTCTCAATTTGTTATCAGTGGGGGAGGGCCTAACTCATGGTGAGTGGTGCCACCCCTGGGCTGGTAGTCCTGGGTTCTATAAGAAAACAGGCTGAGCAAGCCATGGGAAGCAAGCCAGTAAGCAGCACCCCTCCAAAGGCTTTGTGTCAGCTCCTTCCTCCAGGTTTCTGCCCTGCTTGAGTTTGTGTCCTGACTTCCCCCAGTTATGGACTGTGATCTGGAAGTGTAAGCTGAATAAACTGTTTCTTCCCCAAGTTGCTTTTGGTCCTGGTGTTTCGTCACAGCAGTAGAAACCCTACTTTTTAAATGTTTTTAAATGAGTCTACTTTTTAAATGTTTTTTTTTTGTTCTTTTATTGAAAATAGAGATGGGGAAGGACACTTTATACTCATCAAGGGAAAATTCCACCAGGAAGACATCACAATCCTGAACATCTATGCCCCAAATACAAGGGCACCCACATTTGTAAAAGAAACATTAATAAAACTTAAACCACACATAGATCCTCACACATTAATAGTGGGAGACTTCAACACCCTACTCTCAACAAAGGACAGGTCAACAAAACAGAAATTAAACAGACAATGTCTCTAACAGAGGTCATGAATCAAATGGACCTAACAGACATCTATAGAACCTTTCACCCAAGCACAAAAGAATTTACCTTCTTCTTCTCAGCACCTCATGGGACCTTCTCCAAAAGAGACCATGTGGTTGGTCACAAATTGAGTCTCAACAGATACAAGAAGATTGAAATAATCCCATGAATCCTATCTGACCACCATGGGCTAAACCTGGACCTTAACAACAACAGAAATAGCAAAAAGCCTACACACAGGGAAACTGAACAACTTGCTACTAAATGACAGCTGGGTCAGGAAAGAAATAAAGAAAATAAAGTCTTCCTAGAATTCAATGAAAATGAAGGCACAACATACCCAAACTTATGGGACACAATGAAAGCTGTGCTAAGAGGAAAGTTCATAGCACTAAGTGCCTTTAAGAAGAAATTCAAGATGTCTCATTCAAGCAAGTTAATGGCTCACCTAAAAGCCCTAGGGGAAAAAAAAGAAGCAGACACATCAAAAAGGAGTAGATGGCTGGAAATAAACTCAGGGCTGAAATCTATAAATTAAAAACAAAACAATTAAAAGAATCAATGAAACCAAAGGCTGGTTCTATGAGAAAATCAACAAAATAGACAAACCCTTAGCCAAACTAACTAAAAGGCAGAGAGACACCATCCAAATCAACAAAATCAGAAATGAAAAGGAGGATATAACAACAGACTCTGAGGAAACCCAAACAATCATTAGGACTTACTTCAAAAGCCTATATGCCACAAAATTTGAAAATCTAAATGAAATGGATAATTTTCTTGATTGATCCTACTTACCAAAGCTGAATCAAGATCAGGTAAATCAATTAAATAGTCCTATATCCCCTAAGGAAATAAAAGCAGTCTATCAAAAGTCATCCATCCAGAAAAAGCCCAGGACCAGATGGTTTCAGCGCAGAATTCTACCAGACCTTCAAAGAAGAGCTAACTCCAGTTCTCTTCAAATTATTCCACAAAATAGAAACAGAAGGAACACTACCAAACTCATTCTATGAAGCCACAGTCACTTTGGTACCTAAACCTCACAAAGACCCAACAAAGAGAATTTCAGGCCAATCTCCCTCATGAACATTGATGCAAAAAACCGAATACAGGAAGACATCAAAGATATCATCCACTATGACCAAGTAGGCTTCATCCCAAGTATACAGGGATGGTTCAGTATACAGAAGTCCAACAATGTGTTCCTCCATATTAACAAACTGAAAGAAAAAAAAAACACATGATAAACTTCTTAGATGCTGAAAATCATTTGACAAAATGCAACATCCATTCATGTTTAAAGTATTGGTGAGATCAGGGATACAAGGCACATATCTAAACATAGTAAGGGCAATATACAGCAAGCCTATAGCCAACATCAAACTCAATGGAGAGAAACTTAGTTCAATCCCACTGAAATCAGGGACAAGACAAGGCTGCCCACTCTCTCCATATCTCTTCAACATAGTGCTGGAAGTCCTTGCTAGAGCAATAAGACAATTGAAGGAAATCAAGGGGATACAAATCGGAAAGGAAGAAGTCAAAGTATCACTATTTGCAGATGATATGATAGTATACCTGAGTGACCGCAAAAATTCTATCAGGGAACTCCTACAGCTGATAAACACCTTCAGCAAAGTGGCTGGATACAAAATTAAGTAAAAAAAAAAAAATCAGTAGCTTTCCTGTATACAAAAGACAAAAGGGCTGAGAAAGAAATTAGGGAAACAATACCCTTCACAATAGCCACAAAAGACATAAAGTACATTGCTGTGACCCTAACCAAGGAAGTCAAAGACTTGTATGAAAAAAATTTCAAGTCTCTGAAGAAAGAAATAAAAGATATCAGAAGATGGAAAGATCTCCCATGCTCATGGCTTGGCAGGATTAACATAGTAAAAATAAAAATGACCATCTTACCAAAAACAATCTACAGATTAAATGCAGTTCCCATCAAATTACCAACACAATTCTTTACAGACCTTGAAAGAAAAATTCTCAAGTTCACATGGAATAACCAGAACCCCAGACATATTAAAACAATCCTCTCCAATAAAAGTTCTGGAAGTATCTTCATCCCTGATCTCAAGCTGTACTATAGAGCAACAGTAATAAAAACTGCATGGTTCTGGCATAGAAACAGAATGGTGGATCAATGGAACTGAACAGAAGACCCAGAAATAAACCCACACACTTATGGAGACTTGATCTTTGACAAAGATGCCAAAACCATACAATGGAAAAAAGATAGCATCTTCAACAAATGGTGCTGGTCTAACTGTATGTCTACATGTAGAAAAATACAAATAGATCCATATTTATCACCCTGCACAAAACTAAGGTCCAAGTGAATCAAAGACCTCAAGATAAAACTAGACACATTAAATCGGTTAGAAGAAAAAGTGGGGAAAAGCCTTGAACTCATTGGCACAGGAGACAACTTCCTGAACAGAACACCAATAGCACAGGCTCTGAGAGCAACAATCAATAAATGGGACCTCATGAAACTGAAAAGCTTCTGTAAAGCAAAGGACACTGTCATCAAAACAAAACGACTGCCTACCAATTGGGAAAGAATCTTCACCAATCCTTTATCTGCCAGAGGGCTAATATCCAGTATATATAAAGAACTAAAGAAGTTGAAAAGCAACAAATCAATAATCCAATTATAAAATGGGGAACAGAGCTAAACAGAGAGTTCTAAATAGAGGAATATCGAATGGTAGAGAAACACTGAAAGAAATGCTCAATGTCCTTAGCTATCAGGGAAATGGAAATCAAAACGACCCTGAGATTTCACCTTACACCCATGAGAATGGCTAAGATCAAAAACTCAAGGGACAACACATGCTGGAGAGGTTGTGGAGAAAGGGGAACCCTCCTCCACTGCTGGTGGGAATGTAAACTAGTACAATCACTCTGGAAATCAATCTGGTGCTTTCTCAGAGAACTAGGAATAACGCTTCCTCAAGATCCAGCCATACCACTCCTAGGCATATATCTAAAAGAGGCTCAAGTACACAATAATGACATTTGTTCAACCATGTTTGTGGCAGCTTTATTTGTAATAGAAGCTGGAAAAACCCCAGATGCCGCTCAACTGAGGAATGGATATAGAATTGTACGTCTACACAGTGGAATATTACTCAGCAATAAAAAACAAGGAAATCGTGAAATTTGCAGGTAAATGGTGGGATCTGGAAAAGATCATCCTGAATGAGGTATCCCAGAAGCAGAAAGACACACATGGTATATACTCACTCATATAGACATTATATAGGATAAACCTACTAAAATCTGTACACCTAAAGAAACTAATCAAGAAGGAGGACTCTGGCTAAAATGCTCAATCCCCATCCAGAAAGGCAAAGAGGATGGATCAGAAGAAGGAGAAAACAGGGAACAATTTAGGAGCCTGTCACGGAGGGCCTCTGAAAGGCTCTGCCCTGCAGACTATCAAAGCAGATGCTGAGACTTATGGCCAATCTTTGGGTAGAGTGCAGGGAATCTTATGAAAGAAGTGGTTAATAGTAAGATATGGAGAGGACAGGAGCTCCACAAGGAGAACAACAGAACCAAAAAATCTGAGCACAGGGGTCTTTCCTGAGACTGATACTCCAACCAAGTACCATGCATGTAGATAACCTAGAACTCCTGCACAGATGTAGCCTATGGAAGTTTAGTGTCCAAGAGGGTTACATAGTAAGGTAAAAGGGACTGTTTCTGACATGAACTGATTGGCCTGCTCTTTGATCATCTCACCCTGAGGCGGGAGCAGCCTTACCAGGCCACAGAGGAAGAATGCAGCCACTCCTGGTGAGCCCTAATAGACTAGGATCAGAAGGAAGGAAAAGAAAACCTCCCCTATCAGTGGACTTGGGGAGGGGCATGCGTGGAGAAGGGGAAGGAAGCTAGGGTTTGGGAGAGGAGGGGGGAGGGAGATACAGGGGGGATACAAAGTGAGTTAAGTGTAATTAATAAAAAATTTAAAAAAACAAAAACAAACAAACCAAACAAAAAGAAACAGACCCATGTATTAAAAAACAGTAAGAATTGGTATATGGGAAAGTCTGTAGGGAGGAAAGGAAAGGAAGAAATGTGTAATTATATGACATTCTCAAAAAATAAATTATTTGTTTAAAAAAAGAAAATAGGTTTTTATTCTAATATCATATATTTTGATTATCGTCTCTGTTCCTTCTACTCTTAGTTCCTCCCCCATCCCCTCCCATCTGAATCCACTACCTTCTTGTCTCTCTGTATAAAATAAAAAGGAATTTAAAGGATAATAATAACATAAAACATAATAAGAATAAGGAAAAATTGCATGTTGGAATTGGACAAAACTAATAGAAGGAAAAGAGTTTAAGAGAAGGCAAAATAAACAGACACATTCATTTTCACACTCAGGAATCCCACAAAAAATGCTAAACTGGAAACTGTAACACAAAGGACCTGGTGCAGACCCGTGCAGGCCCTGTGCATGCTGCCTCACTCAGTCTCTGAGTTCATTTGATCTTCGGTCATGGTTGTTTAGAGGACCTTGTTTTCTTGGTGTCCTGCATCCCCTCTGGCTCTTATACTATTTCATCCTCTTCTTTCACAGGGTTCCCTGAACCCTAAGGGTGCTGTGGGGTATCCATCAGGGAAGACTGCTCAGACATGGGTTTAAGCCAATAGAAAGTCTCTATTAGCTAGCTAAGGACTACACCGGGTGGTCAGGATCCATCACAATGTAGCACTGAACCTTCTTCGGGGTGAGCTTTTAAGTAAAACACCATATTCTGGGTCAACATAATAATTCAGCTAACAAGAACAGTTAGCCAGAAGAGGAACTACAGAATCCAACAACCAAGGTCAGGACATTTAGACTCTTTTCCAGAACTATGGAAAAGGTCTTTGCTTTTATTTTGGTAGGTGGTGCTGCCTACATGCTGAGTTTTATAGCCTGCATGGTGCTTCCATCATGGAGTCAGTTGTGCTAAGGTCTGGGGCCTTGTTATTTTCCACACTGGTCTTAGTAAATGAGTCAGATTGTGAATTTATCCCACTCTAAAGAGGTGTAGTTGGTCCTCAGGACCATTAATTGTACTGAACTGATACGTAATTGGTCATATAGTTTCGGATGGGCCCCACTGTTAACCAATAAGAATTAAAGGCCTAGACAGTGCTGAGAGCAGCGTAACTTGCCAGGGGGACCAATAAAACAGACTGGCATCAATTATTTGATTCATGTGTTTGCCTCTTTCACTTATTGAGGTTTTCCCCAACCATGGCAAGATTTTTTCTAATTACTCCTGATCAATTAGCATAATAACGGGTTTCTCCTAAAGCCATGCACAATTTCCTTTATCTCATGAGAATTAAGTCTAAGCCTCTCCAAAATTGTAGTGCCACTTCTGCAAGGGAATCTAACTGTTGTTTTAACTCAGAAATGGAAATTTTAATACCCCTAGGTCCTGTCTACTTAGTTTGGAAAGCAGCAAAAGAGGCACATTTAAAAATTATTTATTTATCCACATTATATCTCTATTGTAGCCCCCTCTCCTCCCAGTCCCACCCTCCCCCCCTCTTCCGCCTTTCCCCCATCCCCTTTTCAGAAAAGGAAACCCCCCCCCCCCCCACACACACACCTACCTGGGTACATCAAGTCACATCAGGGCTAAGCATATCCTAGAAGAGGTCATTTAGTCAAACCACTACTAGTACATGCCCACCAAGTAAGTGTCAGGGGCTCGGTAATACTGCCATTGCCCAGATGAGTTAACCCATAAGGCAGAACAGGAGGCACCAGACCAAGGGGAAGTGCCTAGATGGTGCATGCCTGTAATCCCAGCACTCTGGGAGGCAGAGGCAGGCAGATCTCGGAGTTCAAGTTTAGCTTGGTCTACAAAGTGAGCCCGGGACAGCCAAGGCTACACAGAGAAACCCTGTCTCAAAACAAAAGAAAAAGAAAAAAATGGTTTTGGTTATTAGGCAAATTCCAGCCACTTTTAAGTCCTCTAATGTTAACTTGGGCTGTCCCTAGTCACATTCAATAGGCTGACAGTCTGGTCCATTCCTAACCCTATGTTTGGCCACCGGTGGTCTAAGCATAACCAGCAATCATTGCTGATTCTGGCTGGGAATGATTAGCCCCATTTCTAGGGTCCCTTCATTTGGCTTAGAGTCCGATTCTACAGGCCTTTGCCTGTTTTCCAAAGGCTATCTTTCTAATGGATTTTTAGATTTTTAATTTGATGGCTATTGGATATTTTCCTATTGTACATTTCTTGGGGGGTTGTCTTTATGTATATTCATTCGTGTGTTTTCAGGAAGCCTCTGTTTTATAACCCCAATTTTTTGCAGTGGAAGCTCCCTTGTTCCTGGTAACTAGGGACCCAGCCACAGGGCATTTATAGAATTGTAAACTCTGCATTCCTTTCTCAGAAGCAAAACTTCGTATGTTTCCTTTCTCCAATATAACCAGACACTTAAAATGGGCATCAGTAAGTAAAGGTCAGGACGGAATATGGGTTCCTGGTCTACAGCCACATTAGCTATCATCTCCTCTATATCTGTCTCTTCTGAGTTCTCAGGTCCAGTCCTGAGGGCAGTGGGAGTTGGCCTATGACCATATATTTTTACCAGACATAAGACTCAGGAGAAGGTCAGAAGGGCAGAGAGTGAAAGGGCCTGGGACTCAGCAACACCTTAATTTCAATGGGTCTGTTCAAGACCCATTTGGCTGTGTCTGTGGCTTCTGCTTTTTTGACCTGGGTGTGGTGGATCCATAATGTAATATCAGCTATCCTCACAGCCATAGGAATGCAGACTCACTGTGTGGCGTCATTCCCAAGTTGGTTTCCGTGCCCTTTTGGCTACCTGCTCAACCAACACAGTATCACCGGACTCAAAGAAGGGGAAACAAGGTAAACTCAGGTCAGTTGGGTCTTTAATATATTCCATGGAATAGCCTTTATTGGAGGACTGGAGGGCCTGTATGACTTGAGAAAGGACCAGTCAGAGTTTTCCCAACTGCTGGTCTCAGCTGGGAAGGAGTGGTGTAGGTCATTGGGTATTGTTTAGTCTGTAGAGGTTAGCTGAATTGTTTAGTTGAACAATTACAGGATCTTGATATTGGGCCAGTCCTGGGGGTTTGGTTTCTGCCTGTACCCCAAGGGATCTTTGTTGTCAGTCTGAGAGACAGTCTTTTGATTGGAGGCAATACTTTAAGCTAGAAGGTAATCTTCTAACAGAGGGTAAAACACCAACATTTTTTCTGGATACCTGTAAATCTAACTGAGCCTCATCATCAGAGTAGGTGACAGTACATTTCAGTTTATACAAAAGATCTTGTCCCAGTCAGTGCTCTGGTTTTAAAGATGGTTTGAGTTATCTCCAGCAACTTAGACTTACATATACCTTAATTTTTTTTCTAGTTTTTACAGCTTTTTTTTTTCTTCTAATATCTCAGGCCAGTTGGGTGACAAAATAAAATTTTTAGCAGCCATCTTCAATCCTTCTAAGAAAGACCTAGTGACCTAGTCTCCTTCGTCCTTGGTCTAGGCTGCATTGCCCATCAATGATTCTATTCCTAAATCCCTCTGCCAGGCTGAGAGATTATTATTTTTTTCAGAGAATGTTTGGTTTGAGTTTTCCAATTATATGAATCATTGGTTGACAAGATGACATAAATTCTGAAAGGGGAAGGAATGGAACTACTCTATTTCCCGTCCCTGGGACTGCTTAGAGAAGGCACGGAGCTCTTTCCCTCTCCCTGTGTGCATTCAGCTTAGATTGCAGGTGGCCCTGGATGAGGGACTTAGTCCCTCCCTTACTTGACACAGGGATGACCCAGGACTGTGAGAAGGAGCCAAGGGACAAACAAAATAAAAACGTTTGCAGTGTAGAGGCCTGTTTGAGGCTCAGGCAGCCTCTTATCAGTGAGCCCCTGTAACATCAAAAACCAAGTTACATACCTCTAGTGTACAATGGCACATAATAACATTCCTATTCCTAATGGGAGGAATCGGTGCATACTAAGGAAAGATTGGATCCGAGACAGACAAAACCCTACCAGGGATAAAAACACCAAACCCTGCAGCTCCATGTCCAGCATCTGGAGCTTCTGATGGAATCATCTGTACTCCAAAGGAATTGGAGAGCTATTCCTCCAGCTCTACGTCCTGTAACACATGTAGCCTTTCTTTCTTTCTTTTTCTTTCTTTCTTTCTTTCTTTCTTTCTTTCTTTCTTTCTTTCTTTCTTTCTTTCTTTCTTTCTTTCTTTCTTTCTTTCTCTCTCTCTCTCTCTTTCTCTCTCTCTTTCTTTCTCTCTTTCTTTCTCTCTTTCTTTCTTTCTTTCTTTCTTTCTTTCTTTCTTTCTTTCTTTCTTTCTTTCTTTCTTTCTTTCTTTCTTTCTTTTCTTTCTTGGCTTTATTCTGTGCCTGCAGCTTTTACGGGTAGATGCCTCATGGTCCTAGCATTCCAAACAACATCTGAAGGTTTCCATTGGAACTTGAGCCTCACTTTAACAATTTCATACACCCTAGACCAGCTGTACTGAGCCTGTGGGTCGTGACCCTGTTGGTGGTCAAACAACTCTTTTATGGGGGTCAAATATCAGATATCCTGAATATCAGATCTTTACATTTATGATTCATAGCAGTAGCAAAATTACAGTTATGAAGTAGCAACAAAAATAGTTGTATGGTTGGGGGTCACCACAACATGAACTATATTAAAGGGTTGCTGCCTTAGGAAGGATGAGAACCACTGATGTAAATTATCCTACTACCATGCCTCCAAACACCGCCACTACATGCCAACAGGTATAGATGCTACACATGTGGGGATCTTGGACTGTGATTGAAGAGTCAAGAGTAGAAGGAAAGACTCGTGTGGCAACAACCAAACAAACCAGTGACCCTCTACCTGGTAAGTGAGCAGTTAAACACTGTGAAACCTGGTCCTACTTAGTTATATATGGGGTGCTCTGCAATAGCACTTTGAAGTCCAAGACACCAAAAATGTGACAGCTTGCTCAGGGTCCCAGTTGTATAGTGTTTCCCAAGAGACACACATGCTTGTATAAACAAAACGGCATCATTTAATTCACGACTTTTCCTACTTATCCTTCTTGGTTTCCCCTCCCTTGCAGAAGGATTAAGTTTGCATAATAGATTCTTCCTGGCTGGCTCTCTACTCATTTCCCTCATGGTTGCTTTCTCTAATCTCTCTCTCTCTCATTCTCCATTGCTTATTGCTTGCTCACTCTTGCTCACTCACTCTAGCTCTCTCCCCTCCCATCCCTTCCTTTCTCCTCCTCTCTTCTCCCCTTCACCACTCTCATTCTCATTCTTAACCTCAATTCCATCTTGATACCTGCTTCTGAGATAATCCATACTAACACAAATGTTTCCAGTGGTGAAGGACTGTCTAATAAAACAAACCATAGTGAGAGTGGGTTCCTACACATCATTGTGAAGGCATGGATAACTGTAAATGTTGTTTTTATATCCTTAGAAGAGGGGATGAGATGAAAGCCATACCCAAGCTTATGATTACACGGCTTGGGCTGAGCTCAGAATGTTTCTAACTATTCCAAGGCTTAGGCCTGGAAACTTCTAGCCTCTGTACAATCTAATCTGCAATCCTGGAGCTTGAAGCCTTCAGCTTCCAGTCTCCATCTGCTAACCTAATACTAGAATGTTTTCAGTCTCTGACACTGCTGAATAAGCTCACTCTTTGTAGTTCTTTCTGAACTCTGGCTTGCTGGTTCAACTCAGCTGTTCTGGGCTCAAAATGATTCTTGAAGCTGACTGATTCAAATTGGCTTCTATCCATGTTTCAGTGAATTGCCTTTCCTGGAAAAAAAATCCCTCTGCACTGTACAAATTGAATTTCATGAACTGAACTGCACCAAATGGTGCTGTCTTCCTGAACTCTACTGTCTCTACGAACTCCCTGCTCTTTCTTTACGCTGCTCTTAAGTAGATGCTCTTTCCTGTCTTTTCTCTTGAGAATTGGGTATATCCTATCTCTGACTCATTCTGTTAGATCTTCCTCTGATTTGTCTTTCCTCACTTTGTCTGCCCCTCAAATAGGAGGCATTGTTTGGGATTAAAGGTGTGTGCTAAAGGCATGTCTGTATTGCAGCCAGAGGGATTAAAGGTGTGTTGTGTTTATATTCCAGTCAGAAGGATTAAAGGTATGTATTCCAGCCAGAGGAATTAAAAGCGTGTACTAAGGTATTATCTGTATTCCAGTAAAATCACATAGGGCTAGGTCTTTGGGTGTGATCTTTTGCTAGAGCAGCCAGTGGAATTGGAATTTCTTTACAGATAACCCCAAAACAGTGTAGCAAGCCAACTGTTAAGGATTTCTATGGAGATGACCTAGGAGATGAATGATATTTCCAGTGTATGGAGTTAAACTTGTGAAAAATTTACATGAAATGGGCTTATAAAAAGAATGGAGATGGCTGGAAAACAATGATCACAAGCAGCCCTGTTGATTCAGAAAAGGGTAATAAAAATGGGAAGTGGTTAAAGCATATGTAAAGACTGTGAGTTTCTATGGTGCTCACAGAGTCCCTTCCCTCCTTCAGTAGAGAAACCAATAACCACCAAAAGAAGAAAAGTACATAATTTCAGAATTTCAGGAAGTCTGAAGGTTCAGTACTTAATGTCTAGTAGATATGCTATGCCAAAATATGGCCACATGACTTTCTGAGGTTGGAATGATGATACCCTAAAACATGGAATAGGAAAATGTGGCTAGACAGAACTGAGGGTGATGGTCCTGAAGACATCCTGTTCTTCCCTCAGAAGAGCTAACAGATTCCTCCATACCATAAGATTCTACAGAGGTTGTTTTAGACAATTAGATAATTACCATTCCCCTCAAAGGAGTGGTTAGCAGCCTCTCCTAGTTATTAAGCTGAGAAGGAATACAACATAACCTGGCTGGAGAAGTACTGGGCTAAATAAAGAAAAGCACCAACCCAAAGAGCTTTATATGATTAACTGGCATCTGCAGGAGGCAAACAAAAGAAAAGAAAACAAGACAAACCCCCAAAGAACCTCACTGGGTTTGGATCCTATGGGTGCTATTAATAAATAGAGTGGGAAAAACAAGATTTCAGAGGCTGGGAAGATAGCTTAGTCAATAAGGTGCATGCCACACATGTTAGATCCTCAGAACCTATGTAAAAATTCCAAATGATATGTGTCTGTGAACCCAAAATTGGGAAGGCAGAGATGGGAGGACCCCTATGGTTGTTGGGCAGCCACCCTGCCCTAGTTATTTTTTATTGCTGTAAAGCAATACCATGACCTGGGCAGCTTTAAAAGGAAACATTTGTTATGTCCCTCTTTTCTTTTCTGATTTTGTTGATTTAGATAGTGTCTCTCTGCCTTTTAGTTAGTTTGGCTAAGGGTTTGTCTATCTTGTTTATTTTCTCAAAGAACCAGCTCTTGGTTTCATTGATTCTTTGAATTTTTCTCTTTGTTTCTAATGTATTGATTGCAGCCCTTAGTTTGGTTATTTCCAGCTGTCTACTCCTCTTGGGTGTGTCTGCTTCTTCTTTTTATTTTTCTAGTGCTTTCAGGTGTGTCATTAAGTTGCTTGTATGAGATGCCTTGAATTTCTTTATGAATTCACTCAGTGCTATGAACTTTCCTCTTTGCACTGCTTTCATTGTGTCCCGTAAGTTAGGGTAAGTACCTTCATTAAGTACCAGGAAGTCTTTAATTTCTTTATTTCCTCCCTGACCCAGTTGTCATTAAGTAGAGAGTTGTAGTGTTGTAGTTGTCATTGAGTAGAGTGTGTGTAGGCTTTTTGTTATTTCCTCCCTGACCCAGTTGTCATTGAGTAGAGAGTGTAGAGTTGTAGTTGTCATTGAGTAGAGAGAGTGTGTAGGCTTTTTGTTATTTCTGTTATTGTTGAGGTCTAGTTTTAGATCATGGTGATCTGATAGGATTCAAGGGATTATTTCAATCTTCTTGCATCTGTTGAGGCTTCCTTTGTGCCCAACTATATGGTCAATTTTGGAGAAGGTTCCATGAGGTGCAGAGAAGAAGGTATACTCTTTTGTGTTTGGGTGAAAGGTTCTGTAGACATCTGTTAGGTCCATTTGATTTAAGACATCTGTATCATTATTTTTCTGTTTAGCTTCTGTATCAATGATCTGTTCCTTGGCGAGTGTGAGGTGTTGAAGTTTTCCACTATTAAGGTGTGATTTTTTTCCACTATCAATGTGTGATTTAAGCTTTAATAATGTTTGACAAATGCAGGAGCCCTTTCGTTTGGTGCATAGATGTTCAGGATTGAGTCCTCCTGGTGGATCTTGCCTTTAATGTGAATGAAGTGTCTCTCTCCTTCTCTTGATTAATTTTTGTTGAAAGTCTATTTTATTAGATATTAGGATGGGTACTCCAGATTGCTTTTTTGGAAAACCTCTTTCCAGTCCTTTACTCTGAGATAGTATCTCTCTTTATTGCAGAGGTGTTTCTTGGATGCAGCAGAATGTTGGAATCTGTTTCTGCAACCAATCTGTTAGTCTGTGCCTTTTTATTGGGAAAGTTGAGACCAGTGATGTTAATAGATATTAGTAACCAATGATAATTAGTTCCTTTTATTGTTGGTGGTGATTGTATGTTTGTTTTCTTTTGCTTTTTTGATGTGATAATGTTTTTATCCTGCGTTTTCTTGGGTGTAGTTGATCTCATTGGGTTGAAGTTTTCCTTCTAGTATCTTCTGTAGGGCTCGATTGCCCTACAGAGCCAACTGGGGCAATGGCAGATAGATCTCTTTGCCTAGAGCTTCTTCAGAGTCCCACAGGCTTCTTTAAGTCAGTGGGGAATGGAACTTGGGTCCCAAGCCTAGCTCAGCTAGACTGTGTTCACTGTCTTTGCTGTGCTGGCTGATTCTGACCTGGGTGAGCCAGGCAGGTGGGGAGCAGGCAGAATGGAGCTGTTCCTTCTATACAGTACCAGAAAGTATACCATCCACAGGAGGGTGAGAGTGAGTGTCACTAACAATTTATATGGTTCATTCATTCTTTTTTAAATTTTAATTAATTACACTTTATTCACTTTGTATCCCCCATGAACACCTTCCTCTTCCCCTCCTAATCCCACCTTCCTTCCTCCTCCTTCACGCATGTCCCTCCCCAAGTCCGCTGATAGGGGAGGTCTTCCTCTCCTTCCTTCTGATCCTAGTCTATCAGATCTCATCAGGAGTGGCTGCATTGTCATCTTCCGTGGCCTGGTAAGGCTGCTCCCCCCTCAGGGGGAGGTGATCAAAGAGCAGGCCAATCAGTTCATCTCAGAGGCAGTCCCTGTTCCCATTACTATGGGACCCACTTGGGCACTAAACTGCCATGCGCTACATCTGTGCAGAGGTTCTAGGTTATCTCCATGCATGGTACTTGGTTGGAGTATGAGTCTCCGGAAAGACCACTGTGTTCAAATTTTTTGGTTCTGTTGTTCTCCTTGTGGAGCTCCTGTCCTCTCCAAATCTTACTACTACCCACTTCTTTCATACCCCAACAGTTGGCCGTAAGTCTCAGCATCTGCTTTGATAGTCTGCAGGGCAGAGCCTTTCAGAGGCCCTGTGTCAGGTTCCTAACTTGTTTCCTGTTTTTTTTTTCTTCTGATGTTCATCCTCTTTGCCTTTCTGGATGAGGATTGAGCATTTCAGCCAGAGTCCTCCCTCTTGATTAGTTTCTTTAGGTGTACAGGTTTTAGTAGGTTTATCCTATATCATATGTCTACATGAGTGAGTATATACCATGCCTACTCCTTTTTGGTGTGTCTGCTTCTTTTTTTTTTTTTTTCTAGGGTTTTTAGGTGAGCCATTAACTTGCTTGAATGAGCTGTTTTTAATTTCTTCTTGAAGGCACTTAGTGCTATGAACTTTCCTCTTAGCACTGCTTTCATTGTGTCCCACAAGTTTGGGTATGTTGTGTCTTCATTTTCATTGAATTCTAGGAAGACTTTAATTTCTTTTTTTCCTTGACCCAGCTGTCATTTAGTAGCAGGTTGCTCAGTTTCCATGTGTGTGTAGGCTTTTTTGCTATTTCTGTTGTTGTTGAGGTCCAGCTTTTTTTTTTTTTTTTTTTTAAGAGAGGGTTTTTTGTTTAGACCAGGCAGGCTGGTGTACAACTCACACAGATCCGCCTGCCTCTGGCTCCCCAAGTGCTGGGATTACAGACATGCCCCACAATGCCTGGCACAGTTACAGATGGTTATAGCTGCCCTTGGGTACTGGAAATTGAATCTCTGTCCTCTGAAAGTGCATTCAGTGCTCTCTCTTCACTGCTGAAGTTTCTCTCCATCTTTTAAAAAATGTCTGTTCAGTTATTGACTGGAATATTTGTTCAATGCTTTTATTTCTTTCATTTGTTTGGAGTAGTTTTATAGCGTTCTAGTTAAAATTCTTTATTCATTTTATTTTGTTTTGAGACATGGTTTGTCTGTGTAGCTTTGGATGTCCTGGAACTCACTCTGTAGACCAGGCTGGCCTCGAACTCACACAGAAATCTGCCTACCTTTGCTTCTCAAGTGTTGGGATTAAAGGCATGTGCCACAACTGCCCAATCTAAAGGTGGCTGCAGAGAAAGCTGTGGGTGCTGGAAACTGAACTTATATATTTGGTCGTGAGCCTAGCTTTTAAATGGCTGATACATATCTCCAGCCCGTTTTATAAGCATATATTAGCTACACCAAGAATGTATTTCTTCATAGGTCCTAGATACTCATTCTATGTTAGATATATAGTTGGCAAAGACATCTGTACCCATTCTATTCTATGCTCTCACTTCACTGATTCTTTGATGCTCTGCAGAACCTTCCTAAATTCATGCAATCCTTTTTTTTTTTAAATCAATTCTTTCAAACATTTATTGAGCTGTTTTTCTTCAGATTATTCTGTCTTTTCAGTTTGATATAGCCATTGCATGTTATTGCATAGTGGCTTTTGTTTTCCAATAGAATAGAAAATTTTCAGAAAGTTATTTTCAGAAAGTCTTCGCTTATTCCTTTATTGTGAAGCACCTAGGACTTATTTCAATTGTCTGTCCCTCACTATTGAAATACAAATTCCTCAAGGGCAATTGAAACACCCAGAATGCTGGCAGTTACCAAGTTCTCGATAAATGTTTGCTGAACAAACCACTGAGGTCCAGTTATGTGCTGTCAAAATGGAGAGCGAGAATCTAAGTCTCAGTAGTTCAGTGATTTTTATTATTATTATTATTATTGGTTTTTCAACATAGGGTTTCTCTGTGTAGCTCTGGCTGTCCTAGAACTTTCTGTATACTCCAGGCTGGTCTCAAGAGGTCTGCCTGCCTCTGCCACCTGAGTGATGGGACTAAAGGTATGCACACCACCGCCCACTTAGTGATTATTTTTCTAATGGTAATGAACCGAAAGTAAACCAACTGTATTTTTTATTCTATTGGAAAACAAAAGCCACTATGCAGTAACATGCAATGAAAAGACAGAATAGTCTAAGAAAAACAGGGAGTGTCAAGCTAAAACTCTTTACTACCAAAGAAAACATATAAGCAAGCTTAGCACTGATTGCCTGAAAAGTCTTATTTCAAGAAAGCTAAAAAATGTTACAAGGCACAGAACTTTAAGAAACAGTCCCATGGAATAGCACAAAACCACATTCCTCCCTTAAATATTGCTACATTAAGAATGTAGTTATTCATGTTTGTAACTATGTCAGAAGGAAGTTATTTCTGGGTACATGTTTAAAACTTAAAAATTGGGTTTTCATTAATACTGCTTAAACAAAATGTTTTAAAAACTGAATGGAAAAATGGTAACTGAAACAAAACAAAACAAAACCTTGAGTTGAGTACAGAAAATAAGTGTAGAGTATTGGGCTCAGAAGTTAAGAGCACTGGCAGTTCTTAGAAAGGTCCTAGTTCAATTCCCAGCAACCACATGGTGGCTCACAACCATCTATAATGAGACTTGGTGCTCTTCTGGCATGCAGCTGACAGAACACTGTATATATAATAAATAATAAATAAATCTTAAAAAAAAGAAAATCCAATTCTCCCCCAAAGTCTAGAATATCACCAAAGCTGCTACTTCAAAATAAGCTAATCTCAAAGATTTTGAAATACCATTGACAGCAGGTATCAGAATGAAAAATTAACTCCATGAATTCAGCTCTTGATTATGATTGGAAGGAATATACTGCATAACAAGTGACCAGTTGAATTGACTTTTAGTATGTTTCAAAATACACTCATATAGATATGATTTAAAGCAAGCAAGCAAACAAACAAACAAACAAGCAAATTAAACTAATAAAAACCCCATATGGAATTGGGTCTTGACACCTTGCTTCCTTTCACCATAATTAAGAAAACAAGTTTTTTGATAGCTCATTTTTTTTAAGTCCAGGTGTGTGTGGTGGCACATGCATTCAGGAGACTGAGGCAGGTGGATCTTTGTGAGTTTGAGTCTAGCCTTGTGTACACCACAAGTTCCAGGACAGCTGTGACTATACAAAAAGATCCTGTATCAAATTATCTTTTAATTTTTATATTTTATGTGCCTACATATACATCTGTGTACCACATATATGCTTGGTGCAGGTAGAGGGCAGAAAAGGACATCAGATTCCCTGCACAGAAATTGCAGATGGTTGTGAGCTACCATGTGAGTGTTTAGAATTGAACCTGGGTCTTCTGGAAGAGCAGGCAGTGTTTTTACCAGTTTGAGTCATCACTTCAGCTCATCTTTTGCTAGCTTGTAAAATAGTTCAGATCAGTAAAGTCTAGTGGGCTTTTACGTGTGCTTATTATAACAGTACAAGATGTATTCAATAAATAAAAACCTCAGCCAATAGACAAAGGAGGCAGACTTCCATGCAAGAAGGAAAACAATTTTTCTTGTTATATGATACAATCTATATCAACTCATTTATTATATATTATATAAATTATATATTATATTAGTATGATGTATAATATTAAATGTATAATATTCAATATATTATATTACATAATATATTATATAATATATAATATAAATTAATATTATATTACTTATTATAAAATAATTTCCAAGATTGTTTAATAACACAACTTTTATTAAAAAAATAAGTAACAATAAAACTGTTCAGAAAACATATATTCAATGTAATCAAAATAAACAAACACCAAAATAAAAATGTATACATCTCTCTCTCTGTATCTGTGGGCAAGAAACATGTGCACTTTTTGGTCCCAATATTTTTAATATATTATCTTTATCGAACGGAATTACAGTAACTATTAAGTGAATAGCAACTTAACTTAAAACGTGTTTGTAAAGGAACTTTTTGTTCATTGTCTTTAAATTCCTGACCACTAACATGTTGATAATAATCCCAAGATAAGACAGAGCATATATTAATGTCTAGTGACATAAACAAGTATCACGCACACCTTTGAATCCAGCACTTGTGAGGTAGAGGCAGGCACAAATCAGGTCAGCCTGATCTATATAGTGAGTATCAGGATAGCCAGAGCTACATAACACAGACCATGCCTCAAAGAGAAAAAACGACAGACAGACAGACAGACAGAAAGAAAGAAAGAAACAAACAAACAAAGAAACTACCAATAAGTAGGTACATGAAATATGTAGAGAATTTTAAAGAAATTTTTTGGCAATTTTAACACAAAACAAAAGATTTAAGCAAAAATTGTAAAAGTAGACATATAAACTGGACATCACTAAATTTGGTGAATGTCAAAAAATAGTGCTATCTAAATTTAATTTTTCAAAAACAATTAGGAGGGGGCTGGAGAGATGGCTTGCACATTAAAGGGACTGGCTGCTCTTCCAGGGGACCTGGGCTCAATTCCCAGCAACCACATGGCAGCTCACAACTCTAACTCCAGTTCCAGGGGATCAGACAACCTTACCCAGACATACATGCAGGCCAACCAATACACATAAAATAAAATAAATCATAACCAAAAAAAAAGTAAAAATTCAAATACTAGAATTGCTGAGAACTTGTGGTATTCTGGCTAAAACTTTACATGATAACATACATTAGTGTTAATTTGGAGCCACATTTTCACAACGTTTGTTTTTCCAAGAATATGGCAGTAACCTCACTCCCCATACAATCAGGCTTTTCTTGCACTGTAGACTGCGTGAGGAATATTGAAGGACTGTAGCCAAAGTGATTAAACGTGGTGTATGTCAAAGCACTCACTTGATGGGCTTTCATTATTAGAGCCAACTCAAAAGGTTAAATGTAAGAATCAAAGCCCCCAGTGGGAAGCTGTGTTTAGTTTGGTGCACCCTGAAGTCATCTGTGGCCAAATCAAAATCAGCCTTATGGAAGGACTGTCAGGGACAGTGCCTAAGAACTGATAAATTCCCAAGGCCACAAATTGAAAATGGTCTCACAGTCAAACAATTCACATTCCTTGGAATGAGAGAACAGGCATCAGTTGTGTCCATCGAAGTAGGACAATGTCCAGGAGTCCACTGGACATTTTTGAAATTTCTGTGTTGCCTCTGTATCTGAAAAGTATGAAAAATAGAACAATGACAAAGAATGAATGCTATCTGAGCAGCAAGACTTGTAAGAAATCAAGATACAGACAAAGAGGAAAAGGAACAGCTACAGCATTTGTATGTAATACTCTGGAGGCAACTACAGCAGAGAAAACAAATTATCTGAAGCAAAGTAAGAAAGACAACAGAACCAAAGTTCTTTTTCCAGAGCCAACTGGAAAAGAACAGCACATTCAGATATGTTAACCTGACACAATAACGATCTACTGCCACCTGAAAGCTGAAAAGAGCTGAATAATGACAGTGAGTGTCATGGATTTTAACAGCTTTCATGAAAACACTGCAGAACTTTGAACTTAGGAAACTGGATTTGTGAACGCAAACACTGCAGAACTTTCAGCTTAGGAAATTCCAACTTGTCTTGCACCAGGTTGCACGAGCTCCATAGAGCAGGAATCTATTTCAACAAGCCACTTTAAAACAAAAGAAAACAAAACAAAACTTTAATATTTTTCATTTATTTTTTTATTTTTAATTTTTTTTAGTAATTACACTTTATTCACTTTGAATCCCAGCCATAGCTCCCTCCTTCATTCCCTCCCAAACCCACCCTCTGTCCCTCATCTCCTCCCATGCCCCTCTCCCAGTCCAGCGATAGCAGAGGTCCTCCTCCCCTTCCCTTCTCCCCTAGCCTAATTGGTCTCATCAGGACTGGCTGCATTATCTTTCTCTGTGGCCTGGTAAGACTGCTTCCCCCAAAGAGGGAGGTGATCAAAGAGCAAGCCACTGAGATTATGTTAGAGAAGTCCTTGTTCCCCTTACTAGGAAACCCACTTGGAGACTTAGTTGCCATTAATATTTTCAATTCTATTAAAGATACATTTAAAAATTTCAACAGTACTAAAATCTATCAAAGTAAATTGGGAATAAAATTTAGACTTACTCAGAAGTGGATTCAGGAGTTAAGGTTCTTTCAGTAACTGAAATCAGAGAAGGCTTTATGTTTACAAATACTTGAAAACTGAGTAATCAATTTAATTTTTAAGAGCTCACACTGTGACAGATCAAAACTACTGGCCAAATATCATAAATTCATAGTAACAGATACTTGTACATACCGTTCTCTATTACAACTTGGCAAGTATGAGTTTTACGTTGACTTAAGTGTTTAGCCATACGGTCTAAGCCAGAAGTACCAGCTAGGAAGTCACATTTAAGGCACACTAGAGTGATGCCCCTATGGAAAGAGAAAAGACTAATTACAGGACAGAGGACCATATGTGGAAATCCATACATAAATTCAGTAACTGTTCCATGTAATAACTCTTGATTTTTATGTCATGTGCTGTCACTGTCATTTTCAAATTTTATTATAAATATATGCAATTTTTCTCAAAGGGTTGTGGTTATAGGCAGTATTGGCTTTGCATACGTAAGGCCCTAGATTTGATCGTTGGCTCTGAGGGATAAAAAAAAAAGAATTCTCCAGAAAATGGCCTAGCCACAGCTAATTTATGCTATTATTTTGTGCTTTATAAATTGTATTCTCTCAATTGGTTGCTAAAAGTTTTTCATCCAGAGACCCAAAGCAGTTGTGGCTCAACTAGATACTGGTATATCTTATACACATCACAGTGATTCCATGCCTTGGCTTATCTGCCAAGCAAGAAGATAATATTCACTCTAATATTTTGGTTGAAGACCTTGTTTGTTTCTTGCATGGCTTCATATTATTACAGATACACCTGAATAAACACAGAACTGTTTTTTTCACAGAAACTGAGCAAAAGACCTCTAAATAAGCAATATAAATAGCCAAGAGGTCTGATAAAAACTTTCAATATATCTTGAAAAAACTAAAAATAAGCCATAGGATATTTTCTATACACCAAATTCCTACATATTTTGGATACAACAGCACACAGCACACAAAAAGGTAGAGTTTATGAAGCATATAATCTAGTGTATGTAAGTCAGAATAAAGTTAGTTTATTAACGAAGCATATACATACTTGATATTTTACTTGTGTTTTGTCTGCTTTGAAACAGGGTCTTACTACTAGCCCAGTGGTGCCTTGAATGCAGGAAATCCCTGCTTCCTTCATTAGTGCTGGAGTTGTAGGTGTGAGCCACCATTCCCACCATCACCTCATCCTATAAAACAACTCAACTTTATAGATCTAAAATCCAGTAGTATGCCTTATGCTGGTCTGGTCTTAACATCCTGTTTTACATTTAAGACTAGGTGCTATACACATAAGGAAGTGTTCTTGAACAACCCAAATCACCTTTTCTCCCCCAAACCACCCTCTATTCCTGGTTTGTCTTATGATGACACTTTCTTGTGAATGAAGTTCAAATAAGAACATTTCAAATATCTCAATATTTAATAATTTAAAATATCATTTACACTGTGCTAAGCTGGGGATTTTAGAAGACCTACCTCTTCTAAACGAATGACCTAAATGACCCCTAAAAGATAGGTGTTCTAACTTTTCTAAAGGGGATAGGGCCAGATTTAATAACTTATCTAAGGCCAGCCCCATGTTTGAAACTTGGCCCTTTGATACCAGAGCCCATTTTCTGTTCTTTCTTTCAAGCATCCCATAAGATTTGTTGTAAGTTTTTTAATTTTATTTTTTAATAAATGAGCTTTTTTTAAAAATATTTATTCTATTTTCTGTCCTTTTGGTGTTTTGCCTGCATGTATGTCAGTGTGGGGGTGTCAAATCCCCCGGAATTGGAGTCAGAACAAGTGTAAGTTGCCACTGGGATTCTGGGAATTGAAGTCAGGCCCTTTGGAAGAGCAGCCAGTGCTCTTAACTAGTAAGACACCTCCCAAGTCCCTCTGTTCTTTCTTTTTGCTGAAAAATAAATAAATAAATAACTACAAAAACAAGCAAACAAACCAACAATTGCCAGCGTTACACAGAGAAACCCTGTCTCACAAATCAAACAAACAAAAAAATATTTATTATATTATTTATGTCTGAATGTTTTGGTTGGTGCCCATGGAAGTTGGAACATCAGGTTCCCCTGAACCCGGAATTATGGATGGTTGCATGTCACCATGTAGAAGTACTAGAAACTGATCTTAGATTCTTTGTAAGAGTAACAAGTGCTCTTAACCACATCACCATTTTCTCTAGCCCCCAGCCAATTCATTACTAAATAACAGCCTTAACTACTTTGTGGTTTATGAAGCTATAGCTCACCATGTATACTTCTTCAAACTGATCTTCCTTCCATACCCTTGATTCCACCCAAAGCATCTATGATTTTCTCAATGTCTTGCAAAGTAAAATCAATTCTTAATTACTTACAACTGTTTTTTGGACTAAAAAATCTGTATCTAAGTGCAAAATTGTTGCTCCATATTTCATTCATGCTTTCTTCTTCATGGACCTTTTTTTTGTTTTGTTTTTCAAGAAGGGGTTTCTCTGTGTAACATGCCGTAGCTCTCCTGGACTGACTTTGTAGAACAGGCTGGCCTTGAACTCACAGTGATCCACCTGCCTCTGCCTCCCCCAGTGCTGGGACCTTTTTCCATCTTACATTGTAAATGCATGAAAGTTTCAACTCAGTATCTGGCACCACTGTAACAGAGGCTAGTCATATGATAGGCTATCCTTTCCTTTGTTCTATGACTATAACAAACATAACTCTATCATGTCCAGTGGCAATCATTTCAATTTCACATTAGGTAAACCAACACCTGGTTAAAAGTTTAATTATGACTTTTAATACAAAGAACAGAAACATATCAATTACCTGAGGGCTTGGGAATGCTTCTTAGAAATATAAAACTGTTTACTTGGTTGGTCATTATGAGAGCTGATAGATAAAAGAAAAACAAGTCTCTATTACTTTTATATCTAATAAGTCACATTAACTTTATGAGCATGTTTTCAAGTCCATGCTTAATTTATTAATTTTGAATAGAAGTTAATGACATAAATAAAGCGATATATTGATCACTGGTATGGTCTGAGAAGAGTACCCACCAATTAATATGTTAATCCCTAACCTCCCCCTCACTTGATAAATGTGGTGGCATTAGGAGAAACCTTTGGAGAAATAACTAGGTCCCAAAAGCAGAATCCTTACACGTAGGATTTGTGTCCCATATAAAAAGAGACACAAGAGAGCTAGCTTGTCCCCAATAGAGTGCAACAGAGTAAAAAGGTGCTATGAGAAATGGGCTCTCACCAGAACACTTGTTCTTGCTTGTACCTGATCTTTTTTCATTCCATTTCTTTCCTTTCCTCTCTTTCTATACTTTTTTCTGTCTGTCCATCCACCTACCTACCTATCTACCTACTTACCTATTTTTGAGACAGGTTTTCTCTGCATAGGCATGGATGTCCTGGACTCACTTTGTAGACCAGGCTGGCTTCAAACTCACAGAGATCTGCCTGCCTCTGCCTCTGCCTCCCAGAATGCTGGGATTTCAGGTGTGCGCTACCACGCACATTGACAGGAGTCTACTGAGCGCATTTGAAAAACTCTAACTAGCAGTGTTTTCAAAGCAAAGACTCATGACCAAACCTTTGGCAGAGTACAGGGAATCATAAGAAAGAAGGGGAGTTAGTCTGATGAGGAAAGGATAGGAGCTCCACAAGGACCAAAGATATCTGGGCACAGGGTCTTTTCTGAGACTGACATGCAACCAAGGACCATGTATGTATGTAACCTAGAACCCCTGCTCAGATGTAGCCTGTGGTAGCTCAGTAACCAATTGGTTTCCCATAGTGAGGGGAACCAGGACTATTTCTAACAGGAACTCAATGACTGGCTCTTTGGCCTCCCCACCCCCAAGGGAGGAGCAGTCCTGTTAGGCCACAGAGGAGAGCTTTGCAGCCAGTCCTGAAGATACCTGATAAAACAGGATCAGATGAATGGGGAGGAGGTCCCCCCTATTAGTGGACTTGGCAAGGGGCACGGTGGAGATGAGGGAGGGAGGGAGGGACTGGGAGGGAATGAGGGATCGGGACATGGCTGGGATACAGAGTTAATAAAATGTAACTGATAAGAAAAAAATAAAATTCAAAAAAAAATCTTGGAGCCAGAGCCAAGTGGAGTGGTGCACATGTGTAATCTTCCCATCACTTCAGAGGCAGAGGCAGGTGAACCTTTGTGAGTTCAAGGCCAGCCTGGTCTACAAAGTGCATCAAGGACAGCCAAGGCTACACAAGAGAAACGTAGAACTTTACACATCCTAAGCAATGGTATACCAGAAAACGAGACCCACGACCCCAAAAGGTAATTTTGACTGGCACCTTACATGTCCAACTTACATCGTATGATTTGTAAAGGCTTGGTTGCAGTTAGTGGTATACTTGCAAACATCACAGTTTATAAATGTAGAAAAGTGGCTTGAAAAATCTGTTATTTTGGAATGGCACTCAATACACGTGTAAATTCCCTGGTGACATCTTATGGAGACAGAAACAATAATAGAAATGCGTCATACAATAAAAATAGTAAGGAAAACTTACTAACATTTAGTTAATTGAAACAAAGATGTTTAAGATTATCAAATAGATATTTAACTTCTAAAACTTTGCTTTGAAGCAATGAGCTAAAACTAGTGCGAGGCCAACCAATGACTGGTGTAACTTGAGGCCCAAGCCTCAGTGGATGGAGCTGGGGGAGAGGGGAAGTAGGAGGAGGGAACTGGTAGACTATACGAGAGAAGAATAAAAACAAAAGATTATGAAATCAATATTTAAATTTTGAAAATTTGCTTTGAAGCAGTAAGCTAAAACAAGTGTAAAAAGTTTAACACATGTAAATATTTCCCCAGAATAAAAATATTTAAACAATTTAATATCATAAGGTAAAAATATAATGTTTAAGATTAGTGCAAAAGATTAAAATCACAGAATAAACATGGCAGTTCAAATTCTGTCCAGCAGTTGTTAAAGGTACCGTTTTATTATCTGTTTAGTTTTCATAATAGAAAAACAATTGTCCCGTAAATGTGTAAGAATATCTGTGACAAAGTAAGTCATTAAAATGAACATGTAACTTTTGAGATTAAATTAGTATCCCATATAATGAATAAAGATAATACCTTAAATTCTTCAAATATATACTTAATTTGCTTTTCCTGGTGCGCTGTCTCTTTTGCTTGTAGGAGGGCTTGGCTTTGGATTTAGTTATACCTGTACCTGGATTACTTGACTTGGGCTTACGAGTTGTGCTTAAAATTGGCTTACTTTTCTTAACATTATTTGCAAATAATTTTGAGTTATTTTCAGTAGTTGTAATTTTAGACATTGGAGCTGAGACCTCAAGAGAAATGCTTGGAATAGAACTAGAAGATGGGCTTGATGAGCTTGATTGAGCAGATCCAAATGAAGCCTGAATAGTGACCTACGAAAACAAAGGCAGGATATATTTGTAGAAGATTATTAAAGTGGTATTAAAAACATTACCTGTAAGGCCTAATATTCAGTTATCTAATATGTGTGTTCACACGTATGTGGGTACACATATGTGTATGTGGAGGATTAGAGTCTACAATTAGGCATCTTTCTCAATCACATTCCATCTTATATATTGAAGAAGGGTCTCTCACTTGAATAGGTAATGATTCCTACTTTTTTGAGAGAGTGTGTGTGTGTCTCTCTATAAAGCTGTAGCTGTGCTAGAACTTATCATATAGACCAGGCTGCCCTCAAACTCATAGAGATCCACTTCTGCCTCTGCCTCCCAAGTTCTGGGATTAAAGGCACCACTATGCCTTCAGGCAATGACTTAACTGTGCCATCCAAAGCACCCCATAATTCTACTCCAAGTTATATTCCCAAAAAAATAAAAACATATGCCTGCATAAAAACTTTTACAAAAATATTTATAGCATCATTATAACAGCCCCCCCAAAAAATCAAATGCCACCAACTGATGAATGAAAGTATGTGCCCAATAAAATAGTGGTCAGCAATGAAAGAAAAAAAGGCAGTATCCAAGTAGGTTCCCTAGTAAGGGGTATAAGGACTATTTTAGACATGAACTCAATGGCTGGCTTTCTGACCTCTGCCTCCCCTGAGGGAGAACCAGCCTTGCTAGGCCACAGAGGAGGACATTGCAGCCAGTCCTGAAGATACCTGATAGACTAGGGTCAGACGGAAGGGGAGGAGGACCTCCCCTATCAGTGGACTTGGAAAGGGAAATTGGGAGGGAATGAGGGAAGGGCCTACAGCTGGGATACAAAGTAAATAACCTGTGATTAATATAAAAAAATAAAAATTATAAAAATAGAAAAGCACTGAGACATGCTACAAGATAGATGAACCTATGAAACACTATACCAAAAAAATACATCCTCAAGACTATGCCATGCGATTTAATTTATATGAAATATTCAAAATGAAAAAATTTATAAGGAAGAGATTAAAGGTTGCATCTCGTAGTGTCAGAATACAGTTACCGTTAATGGGTATAAAATTTCTTTTACCGATAACTCAAATGGTCTAAAATTGCATGAGATGACGTTTTCACAACTGTAAATACATTAATAAAACTAGTGAATTGAGCACTCTGAATGGAAAAATTGGTATATAAATTGTATTCTAAAAAGCTGTTACAAAAATCAGTATAACTAAAAAAGACAAATATTATTTAAAATAGAAAACAAAATGGAATCAGGTATTTTCCATCTATTCTACTTTTTGTAGGTTTTTGTGTGTACATCTCTGTGTGTGCACATGTAGAGGTTAAAGAATCACTCTGCAATTGAATCTCTCTTTTTATCTTTATATG
The DNA here is from genome assembly GCF_907164565.1 of Psammomys obesus. Classification (NCBI taxonomy): domain Eukaryota; kingdom Metazoa; phylum Chordata; class Mammalia; order Rodentia; family Muridae; genus Psammomys; species Psammomys obesus. The sequence continues at coordinate 13,265,771 of NW_026591872.1, forward strand.
AGTTCCGGTAATCAAAACTCAAGTAATGAGACTAGCATTGTTGGGTTGCAAGTACTTTTACCCACTGGCCTAGTTCCCCGTTTATTTTGAATGGTCTTACCAGGTATATTATGCTCATTTGCTGCTGAAATAGTTTCCTATTGGCAGTATTTATTATACATAAACATAGGTATTAATGGATAATTTCATGAGAATCTAAAGAATATATTTTTCCATCCCAATTCCTGTGATTTTGAGTAAGAAATCTTTTCCATCTAAGTCTCTTTGTAATACAGGAATAATACTAGCTCACTTGCCTGTCTTGTTGGGTCACTGACTGGATAAATTAGAAGTATAAAAAAGACACAAATGTTATTAATGTCACTGTATTACAATATGGAAAACAGGAGAGGTTTTCAATGTTCACATTAATGTTCTGTATTTCTAGTCTCAACATGGGATAAACGGATCTCAAGAAGTCACCCTTGAATGCTTCTCTCACTCTAGATGTTCACAGCATTACCCTATATTACTTTAGGTAGTTCTAATAGCAGATATAATCACAAATGTATGTAATAAATGCCAAATATGAAAGCTTAGGAATAATTTCATTGTGGATTATCCATCTGCCAGACCACATAGTCAAGAACAAACTTTATATAATGAAGACAGAGGGAACTGGATGTCCACATGTAGAAAAATGCAAATAGACCCATATTTATCACCCTGCACAATGTTAAAGTCCAAGTGGATCAAAGACCTCAATATAAAACCAGACACACTAAATCTGTAAGAAGAAAAATTGGGGAAGAGCCTTGAACTCATTGGCACAGGAGACAACTTCCTGAACAGAACACTAACAGCACAGGCTCTAACATCAACAATCAGTAAATGGGACTTCATGAAACTGAAAAGCTTTTTGTAAAGCAAAGGACACTATCATCAGAACAAAATGAGAGCTTACAGATTGGAAAAGGATTTTCACCAACCCTATATCTGATAGAGGGCTAATATCCAGAATATATAAAGAACTAAAGAAGCTAAAAAGCAACAAAATAAGTAATTTAATTTAAAAATGGGGTACAGAGCTAAACAGAGAATTCTCTGTAGAGGAATATAGAATGGCAGAGAAAGACTTAAAGAAATGCTCAATGTTCTTAGCCATCAGGGAAATGCAAATCAAAACACCGAGATTTAACACCCATCAGATTGTCTAAGGTAAAAAACTCAACGGACAATGCATGCTGGAGGTTGTGGAGAAAGGGGAACCCTCCTCCATTGCTGGTAGGAATGCAAACTTGTACAACAACTGTGGAAATCAATCTGGTGCTTTCTCAGATAATTAGGAATAGTGCTACCTTAAGATCCAGCTATACCACTCCTGGGCATATACCCAAAATATGCCCCACCATTCAATAATGACAGTTGCTCAACTATGTTCATAGCAGCTTTATATGTAATAGAATCTAGAAATAATCTAGATGTCCCTCAACAGAGGAATGGATACAGAAAGTGTGGTACATCTACACAATGGAATACTATCCAGCAATTAAAAACAAGGAAATCATGAAATTTGCAGACAAATGGTGGGAATTAGAAAAGATCATACAGTGAGGTAACCCAGAAGCATAAAGACACATATGACATATACTCACTTATAAGTCAATATTAGCCATATAATATAGGATAAGCATACTAAAATCTTTAGTCCTAAAGAAGATAAAAGTAAGGAGGACCCCAGGGAAGATGCTTTTTTTTTTCTTTTTTTTTTTATTTTTCTTTTTAGTTACATTTTGTTAACTCTGTGTCCCAGCTGTATCCCGCTCCCTCATTCCCTCCCCAACCCCACACTCCCTCCCTGATCTCCTCCCTGCCCCTTTCCACGTCCACTGATAGCTTAATCCTCATTCAGAAGGGCAAACAGGATAGACTTTGGAAAGTAGAAGAGAAGGAACAGGATAGGAACCTTCCACAGAGGACCTTTGAAAGACTCTACTCACCAAGATTTTGAAGGAGATAATGAGACTCACAGCCAAACTTTGGGCAGAGTGCCAGAATTCTTATGGAAGAGAAGGGAGATAGAAAGACCTGGAGAGTACAGGAACTGCACAAGGAGACCAAAAGAGCCAAAATACCTGGTCCCTGGGAGGCCTGAAGAGAATGATACTACAACCAAGGTCCATGCATGGAGAGGACCTAGACCACCTGTTCAAAGGAAGCCCATTGTCTGATCAATTTCCAAGTGGGTTCCGTAGTAAGGAGTACAAGGGTTGTTTGTGACAGGAACTCAGTTAAAAGCTCTTTGATAGCTTTACCCTGGGCGGGGTGGGGTGGGGTGGTACAGCGCCTTGCCAAGCCACAGAGGAAGGTGATACAGCCAGCCTTGATGAGACCTGATAGCCTAGAGTAAGATAGAAGGGGAGAAGGTCCTCCTCTATCAGGGGACCAGGGAAAGGGCATAGGGGGAGAAGAGGGAGGGTGGGTGGGACTGGGAGGAGACGAGGGAAGGGGCTGCAGCAGAGATACTAGGTGAATAAAGTGTAATAAATAAATATATAAATAAAATTGAGTTAAGAAAAAGCAGGGGGGTGGGAATATATCAAACACAGAAAACTTATAATCAAATGTGTGCTTATTCACTTAAAACAGCAATGTTATCCAGGAAAGTAATGTTTCCATGTAGGTAGTTACATCAACGTAACTATGACATAGTTATACATCAACGTATCTATGACATTCAATGCACTGATAGATGCTCACAACACCTAAAGGTAAATTAAACGTGACTCTCAGTCTCAAAAGTGTCGTGGTCTAGCCATGGATTCATGTAATAGATTAAAAAAAAAATAGCCCGTAGAATACTATGCAACTTAGTGACTTATCCCACAATGAGTCTATAAAGGAATGTCACAAGGCACATGTCAATTTTGTTTTTGCTTTTTGAGCGTAAGAATAATAAAACCTGGGTGTAGAGACAGATGGCCAGGCAGTTAAGAACACTTGATGCTCTTGCAGAGGACCTGAGTTTGGTTGCCAGAATACATGTAGGGTGACTCACATGCCAGTACTGATAACACACACAACTTTTTTAACTTTATCCTTTTTGTCCTCCTCCTCCTCCTCCTCCTCTTCTTCTTCTTCTTTCCTCCTCCTCTTCTTGGTATTTTTTTCCGAGGCAAGGTTTTTCTGTTGTCGCCTTTGCTGTTCTGGACTTGCTTTGTAGGCATCTAACTTACAATGATCTGCCTGCCTGTACCTCTCAGAGTGCTCAGATTACAGGTGTGCATCACTGTGCCTAGCTGTTAATTTTATTGCTTAAATAACACACACCCACACAGAAATGTAATAAAACCTTAATGCTTTAACACATAGCACATATATACACACAAATTAAAAAGAATAACAAAATCTTTCTTTAGCTCTTATTAAAAACAAATTTTTATATTATATTCAAGAGATAAGATGAGACAAGGGTTTTTCCTCCCCCTCTCTGTCTTTTGAGACAGTAATGTAGCCTTGGCTGTTCTGGAACTCTCTATGTATATCAGGCTGTCTTTGAACTCAGTGATCCACCTACCTCGGCCTACTGCATGCTAGGATAAAAGGCGTGTGCCACCATACCCAGCCCAGGAGTTTATCAGACAAAATGCCAAACTACAACATATTTAATACTCACTTTTGTTCCGGAAGGCAATCCTTCTAGTTCTTTAGGCTGTATAAATGTACGGTGTTCTAAATTATGATCTGTTTTCTCCTTGCAGGTCAAAAATTGTAGTCTGCATTTTGGGCAATGATGAATTCCTTTTCTCTGTTTATAAAAAAAAATAGAAATATGTGAAAATATATTTTGTTTTCTGAGAAAAGGTCTCAGTACACAGCTCCAGCTGCCCTTAGAATGTTGCATGTGGCATACTTTCTTAGTCTCTTGCAATGCTCCGGTTTCAGACTCCCAAATGCTAGGATTATAGGTATGCATGTTCATATTCTAGAGATGCTAACAACTATGCACCACAAACCCTCACACCTGAAATTGCTCTTTGACTAAAATCTCTATAATTTTTTAAAAGCAACTATTTTACCATCTCCCATTATACATAATGCCATGATATTCTTTTTATTTTGGTGCTGAATCATGCTCAGGCACCTATGCTACCAATGGACTATACTGAGCTAATTCATTCATTTATTCATCCAACCATCCATCCATTCATTCATTTCTTTGTTTCTGAAGTACTGGAGATGAATTTCAGGATTTCATGCAGGTTAGGCAAGTGCTTTATTTCATCTGCTATGATATAAAGTACCCAATATGAAATTATATCAACTAGGATGTACTGTGGAAGTTTCTACACCTATTATGGTGTAAAAGTGCTTTTGATTATAAATGCAATATATAAACTATTTAAACATATGAGACTACAAAATGAATTACATTTTATTTCTATATTTAGAAAAAGGAAATTCTTTGTTTTTGATATCTCCATTTGTTTAACAAGTTGGTAAAGCAAATTTTAACTTTTAAAACAAAAAAAAATCATTTGGCTGAATGAAATCAGCCCTCTTAAGACAGAGGCAGGTGGATCTTTGTGAGTTTGAGCCATCCTGGTCTGGATAGCAGTTTCCAGGTCAGCCAGAGCCACACAGTGAGATTCTGTCTCAATCAAACAAAATACCCAACCAACAAACAAAAAAAACCAAGCAACCAAACGAAAATAAAAAAAAAAAATCTAACCAGAAACTCTGACTAAAGTTATGTAATATACAATTGTTCTAAATGGCAGTTCTGTCCAACAGAATTTTCAAAAGTTGCATTATCCATTGTGAAATCTACCACTTATAAATGGACAGTGAGTGCTTTAAATGTGACAAGTGCAACAGATTTTATAATTTTACTTTTTCATGGGTTTACATTCAAATACACACATCACTAGGTGTTATGATGTTGAGCTACATGCATATGAAAGCATAAATAACTCTTTCCAACTTACTGTTTAATCTTTTGACCGAGTCCTCAAACAGCCATAGTATTATTTTGCTGTTACAAAACGGAACTCCAGAAAAATCAAGTCACTTGTTTATGTTAATGTTCTTTTTATATCTTTTAGTTGTAATTTTTATGTATATATTCTCATTGATAACACATATTGTTTGAGCAGAATAAATGAAAAATAGTAATTTTTATAAATCTGTATGTGCATAAGCACAAAAATGTTCCTTTATAAACAAATAATCATTGAGAAAAACAAAAACAAGGTACCATACACAAAAATATCTAGGACAGTTACTGGTTCACAACAAGCAAATGATGCATAAAAGTTTTATACCACATTCAAAGTAATATATAGCATAAATGTAATATGCCTGCTTACTATTTTATATAATATTCAGTGACTTCATGAATACTTGGAACCTGAATCTTTTATAGTCACTGTTACAAAAATCACATATTCTCTTGCAAATAGTAACTTTTCTTTCATGTCCACAAAAAAACCAGAACATTACATGATTCCAAGTAAAAATATAATGGAAGGGTCCACAATCAGTTATCCAGTACCACATAGCCAGTCCTGAAATCATATACATGCAAGTAACATTACAGGAACTGAATAGGTTATCTTTTATATTTATAATATATGTACATTATATATAGATATTTAAGTGTGTGTATGTAACAAATAAAGAAAAAAAGGTTATGAATTTGAGAGAGAGCAAGATGAGAGGATGTCTGGGAGGTGTTGGAGGAAGAAAAGGGAAGGGGAAAATAATATAATTAAAATTTCAAGAAATCATTATACATTTAAAAATCTTTTTCTTCCATACTTTTCCAGTATCTCAGTATATGGAAATTTCCCCTATCGAAATCTCATAACAAAAACAGACTTAGGCACTCTGAACTCTATTTTTTTTTTTTTTGGTTTTTTTGAAACAGGGTTTTGCGTAGTCTTGGATTTCCTAGACCCACCCTGTAGACCAGGCTGTCCTTCAACTCACAGAGATCTGATAGCCTCTGCCTCCTGTGGGCAGTGACTAAAGGTGCACACCACCACGGCTGGCTTGGAATATAACTTTTCTGACAGACATGTTACATACTGCTTTTTCTCCTTTGGAGAGGCCCACATTGACCAATTCATATAAACAAGGAAAACCCACTGCATCACGAAAGATGGATAAGTCCCAATCCATCTATATTTTTGTTCCACTGCATCTACTACTAACCAGTGTGTATATAATTTCAAACACACACACACACACACACACACACACACACGCACACCTTTCTCCATTATAATGCAAACTCCAGAGGGCAAAGATCGCTCTTCTTACTTCCATATTCCTAATATTTATAAACTATAAATTATTTGTTAAAAAAACAGCAAGTCACGCGGCAAGAGAATGGAAGGATACACGTGAGCACTGAGCATGAGTCAACGAGTTTAAAACATCTGCTATTCCATTCAGAGAACATTTCCCTAGAGGCCTGGGTTGTAGATATTAATCTAATACTCAGTTTAACTGAACTTAAATTTGCACATTGTTCTCATGTATGTATGTATGTTGCAAGATACTAAGGTTGACGAGGATACAGAAATAACATGATGTTCTACAAAAGAAACAATGTTTTGTTTCAAAAGTTAGAATTTGCAAGGTAATATTAACTGTCTGCAATTTCTGCCTTAAAATTTATTTATTTATTTATTACAATGAGGGAGGGTGTATCCCTCTCCCTCATCCCTTCCGAATCCTGCAATTTCTCCCTCTTTTCCTCCCATGTGCATTCCCCAGTCTACTGATAGAGGAGGTCCTCTTCCCCTTCCATCTGACCCAGCCTATCAGGTCTCATCAGATTGACTGCATTGTCTTTCTCTGTGGCCTGATAAGGCTTCCGACCTCTCAGGGAAAGGTGATCAAAGAGACAGCCACTGAGTTTATGTCAGAGACTTTGGAAATCCATCTGGCTCTTTCTCAGATAATCAGTAATAGTGCTACCTGAAGATCCAGCTATACCTGTCCTAAGCATATATCCAAAATATATTCATGTACAAAACAAGGACATTCGCTCAACCATGTTAATAGCAGCCCTATTCATAATATCCAGAAGCTGAAAACAATGCAGATATCCATCAAAGGAGGAATGGATACAGAAATGGTGGTACATTTACACAATGGAATACAACACAGCTATTAAAAACAAGGAAATCATGAAATTTGCAAGGAAATTTGGAGAACTAGAAAAGATCATCCTAAGCAAAGTATCCCAGAAGCAGAATTTCTGCTTTTTGACCTTTCATTGTAGACTTTGAAGCAGTGGTAAAAGTTGGAGCTCTAAAACAATTTTGGGCCATTGTTGGTTGAAGAATGTGATATTGGTATAGTTATTTTCTATAAAGCTTTGCTTTCCCTTGTATAAAATGGAAACAATCAGATACTCACTTCATGAAATGTCTGCTAAAATAATGGACATAAAAGCATCACTGGTTATCAATAAGGTAAGTAGTTGGTAATTACTTTTACTACTAAGAACTTTATGAAAGTATTTTTTATATCTAAAAATGTTAAACTGTCTAGAAAAAACAAAAAAGAAGAAAACATAACTTTATGTAACCCAGTTTAATAAAAGAGATTTTTATTGTTTTCTGTTTATAAACATAAGTAAAAAATTATAGACTAGTCATGCTGTCACACACCTTTAGTCACAGCATTCAGGTGGCACAATCAGGAAGATCTCTGTGTTTAAAGCCAGCCTGCTTACAGAGTAAGTTTGAGGACAGCCAGGAAAAAATACAGAGATCCTCTCTCAATAAAATGTTGTAATTCTGAATTTTGAAAGTCCAGTCATTTCTTTTATCAGAACGTACTTGAAAGTAGAATTGCCTTAGGAAAATCCTTTGCTAGATTTTCTTGCTGGGTGTGGTGGAACATGTCTTTAATTCTATTATCTGGACACAGAGGGCAGAAGCAGATGGATCTCAGTGAATTTGAAGTCAGCAAGGTCTACACAGAATTTCAGGCCAGCCGGGGCTACATAGTGAGTTCCTGTCAAAAGAGAGAGAGAGAGAGAGAGAGAGAGAGAGAGACAGAGACAGAGACAGAGAGGAAGGGAGGGAGAGAAGGAAGGATGAAAAGGGGGAGGCAGGGATGGAGAGAGAAAAAGAGAAAGATTGATTGATTCTGTTGAGAATTTTGAAGGGTGAAAGGTTTTTCCCCAGTTAACAGGAAGTTAATGTCATGATTATCTAATGACTGAAACCAAATTCAAGTTGGCAGTAGAGCTGTGTAAATTGGCAATGACAACACAATTGTTGAGCCAATCAGTGAGGAGGCAAAATTTCAGTACATGTTCATTGCTTTTTCAAGCAATAATACGCTCAGTTTCATCAGAGTTTTCAGCCAAAGGCCAGGCTAATGGTTTCAGAAAAAGACCAGGGGAACATCAAATCAGAACTAAAGAGAAATGTGTAAGCACTGATAAGAGTATCTTAGAAATTATATAGTAGAACTCGCAAGATTCATGCCAGAAGCAAGGTACAATTTAAATACACTTCCCTGACAGAGTTTACAAATCTGGTAATAAGAGTCACAGCTGTTTCCTCTTTTGGTAGCTACCACGAGAAACTTGGGTAATGATGACAAATACTTGTCTTCTAACAGCAACAGACTAGGAAGTGAAAAGGATGTTTGAAAGGAAAGAAAAGCAAAAAGTTCTTAAGTCTAGTCAGTTCAAATGCTTTCCTCTGCTCTTCAAAATTACCTTCAAGATCACAATTCCAACCAATCTTGGATGCCAAAATATGCAGCTTAAACATCCCACTCATTTACCCCCTTTCCCTCTATTCTATGGTACCTATTTCTAATGATATCTTCCAAAAAGTTCACTGGTTATGGACCTTAATATTATCCGCAAGCAGGGGAAAAACATGTCCTTGTTTCCTAAGTCAGTATAAAGTGTAAAGTAAACACATCATTTTGAACAACTGTGCTTTCCATCTGGATTAAATCTAATTAGTGTTCTCAGCAGGTATATCTTTCCAATGAAACCATATGAAGAAATAAAGTCCAAATCTCACCTGATGTCTCATGCAATGATTCACATAAGGGGTTGCCATTCTACCAACTTTGAGGCAAAATGGACATAGCAAGTTCTCAGTGTTTTCATGGGATGATTTAAAGTGAATTTCCACATCAGAAAATATTGATGATCTAAACTGGCAAACCTAGAAATATAAAGTTAAATTCAACATAAAATTTTATAACTTGCATACAATTTACATCAAATTAGTAGTGATATGTTTAGAAAAACATCCTGCACTAGGAATATTTCAAACCACAGCCAGGTTTTATTTCTCCTTTCCTTTATGTTGACTTAAATTTTCAAGGGCTTGTTCTGTTTTTTTCTACTATATAAGACAGTATTTTCTTCTTCAGATTTTAAAGCCTATGCCAGAGACAGTTTATCTTCATATTCCTTTCTGTTTTCATTCTTTTTTTTTTAAGATTTAATTATTCCTCATGTATACAGCATTCTGCCTGCATGTGCCTACATACAAGAGGAGGGCACTAGATCTCATTACAGATGGTTGTGAGCCACCATGTGGTTGCTGGGAACTGAACTCAGGACCCCTGGAAGAGCAGCCAGTGCTCTTAACCTCTGAGCCATCTCTCCAGCCCCCTATCCCTTTCTTAATACTAGGACTTACTTCAAACTCAGTTAAAACACTAGTGAAAATATATTTAGTTAATAACAAAAATGAAAAAAAGAAAGAAGCCGGGCAATAGCCATGGAGAGTGGTGGTACACACCTTTAATCCCAGCACTCTGGAGGCAGATGCAGGGAGATCTTTGTGAGTTTGAGTTCTAGGACAGCTAGGGCTCTGTTACAGAGAGAAACCCTGTCTCAAAAGCAGCACACATACATGCATATATATGATTTACATAGACAAATAGATAATTAGGTATATTCAGTTAGGTTCTCTAGTATTTCCTATTTCTTTGAAACATCTACATTCTTCCCTCTATGATAAGCCCATGTTTGTCTTTCTCCAGTAGGACTATTACAGTATGGCCAGGAAGGCCAAATCCAGACCACTACCCCCACATACAATGCATGAGTTCAACCAAGGGGAAAGTCACTAAACACAAAGGCTTCTCAATTTTAGTATACTAATTTTATTTAAGTGCTTTGGTAAGCAAAATAAACAATACTATTTCATGGAATGCAGACGTTGAACAGACACCAAAGTGTACAATAAACAGGTGTATACCTGGCAAACATAGGGCATTTCACCAGGTTTATGAGTGTCCTTCATATGTTGTAAAAAGATATGCTCTGTTTCAAATGACAATTCACAGATTTTGCAAAGAGCTGAAAGGGAAAACATATCGAATCATTTTTCACACTTATGAAAACAGGATTCATTTCATAGAATCCTAACATCAAATACAGTAACAGGACAAAAGAAGGTAGTTCCAGCAATCTTATCACTATCAAAGCTAATACTGTTTGGGGGAACTGAGGGATGTAGCTTGCTTGTAGATTACTTAACTAACATTTCTCCATCCCTGGGTTAATCCCTAGTACTGCAAAACAACAAAACAAAACAAAGATCTAAGGATATTATTCAGCTTACTTAATTCTCACAACAACACTGTGGAAAGAGCTACAACTTTTATTCACATTTTCAGATAAGAAACCAGGAGCAAAGAAAGATTAATTAACTACCAAAGGTCCCACAGCTGCATTTAGAAATGATGCGGGAGCTGGGCATGGTGGCACACGCCTGTAGTCCCAACATTGTGGGAGGCAGAGGCAGGCAGATCTCTGTGAGCTTGAGGCCAGACTGGTTTACAGAGTGAGTTCCAGGACAGCCAACCCTACACAGAGAAACCATGCCTGGAAAAAACAAAACAACAAACAAAAGAAGCAATGCTGGGATTTCAACTTAAGCTACACGGTTCCCAGGCTGTGCTAACTACAAGTTAAGTTTTTAAATTAAGTATAAATTAAGGCCATTGATTTTAAAATTGAAAGCCCTCTATAGACTTTCTAACAGAATCATTAAGGTTCCCTCACAATCACATGTTAAATTCTGTAAAATTTAGGAGTGTGTGCTCTCTTGTGGCACTGGAGGTGAAAAGGGTGGGGATACTGCCAGTAGCAGTGCTCACATGTAGAACGGCTTTTCCAGGTCTCTTTTTTCTGTTTCTCAGGTTTCAAGTGGTGTTTCATGTGGTTCATGAATCTATAAATGATAGTAAAACAGGTGCAAAAATGCAAATTTATAACAACAAAACATTTACAAATACTTATCTGATCCTAAAAATTTAAAATATAGTTTCATGACTACAATTTAAAATATTATCTCCTAGGCTTTAATGCCCTCAAAAGGCCCTGCTAGTCTCAGTTTCCCATCTCTGCTTTGTGATGTCTCAACATGTAAGCTGTAAGCTACTGCTTCCTCCATGCCTGACTATCCACTAATGGTCATGGATGCTATTAACCTCTCTCAATAATAGTGAGGCCCAAATTAAATGCTTTCTTTTATTGGTTGCCTTGGTCATGGTATTTTGGCGTGACAATAGAAAATTCACAAAGAAAATACTTTAGCTTGGCATGGTATCTATCATGTGTCTGTAGAACTAACTACCAGGAGGCTAAGAATACAGGATTAATTTGAGCTCTGAGATTACAGCTTCTCTGGGAAACACAGCAGATTCTATCATCAAACAAAAGTTTTGTACTTAATCTCAACACTTGGGAGGTACCTTTACCCTGGCCATTTCCTGTGCTTCTTGGCTAGCAGAAAGTGAACAATTTTTCTACACTATGTCCATCCTCCATGATGCTTCTGCCTTGCTTCAAGCATCAGCTAATCACGGATTCAAAACTCTGAAGGAATGAGCCAAAAGAATTCTTCCTTCAATTGCTTTTTTCAGATATCTGTCAGTGTTACCCTTTGTAACACCATCTGTTTGCTCAGTTTTACTTCCTGTTACTTCAGCTTCACAAAAATGGTTTTTATAAGATGGAATTTTGAGCCAGGTGTAGTGATGCATGTCTCTGATCCTAGCACTGAGGGAGGCAGAGGCAGAAAGATCTCTTGTTAGTTCAAGGCCAGCCTCGTATATAGAGTGAGTTCCAGGACAGCCAAGGCTGCACAGAGAAACCCTGTGTAGAAAAAACAAAGAAAGAAACAAACAAAAACAACATACACAAAACAAAACAAATCCCACAAAAATGAAAAGAAATAAGTTCATGGTAGAGCTTATGATAAATGGGTGTGCCTGTTTTGAAGCCTTTACCAGACTGAATGTCAAAGTAAAATAACTCAATCAATCAAAATATTTTGCTGGATGTGGTGGCTCATAGCTTCAATATTAGAACTATGGAGGCTAAGGTATGAGGTAAGAAAAAAAGAAGAGCAAAAAAGCAATTTTAATATTAGCACTCCACCTGCTGAGCGCTGGGGTTACAGGCTATAAAATACTGTTCTTTATAAAAAAAAAAAACTATGAGCTACTGTTGGTAATAAATACATTGAACCATATCTACTTTGTTTTGGAGACAGGTATAAATCAAGTAAGTTGACTTATGTTATTACATATAGCTTAAAGGGAGTGTTGCATGATACTTCTGATATACCTGCATTTTACATTAACGTGTCTCTTTGTCAGGGTTTCTATTGTTGTGACAAAATACCTTGACCAAAATCAACCTAGCACTAGCCCAGGGTTGGCCCTACCAAGAATGGACTGCACTCTCCTTCATGAATCACCAAGAAAATGCCCAACAGGTTTGTCCCAGTACAAACTAACGGAGACATTTTCTTAATTGAGATACCCTCCTCTCTGATGATGTCAGCATGTGTCAAGTTAACATAAAACTAGCCAGTAAAACATGTCATATGTACTTAAGTGCAATTGTGGAGTAATGAGATGCTCAAAAACTTTTGGATTTTGGAGCATTTCAGATCAGAGGTTAACAGGTACTTGATTTACCACACCTGTATTCACCCATAGAACCAAGTGATGTTTTGGATACTTTTCAAAGCAAATTATAGACTCCTACGAAAACCAAAGGAGTGGTAGCATGAAATTGGTAAACAGACGTTCATGGTAAACGTTTTCTCAAACCATTGTTGAAGAGATAATATTTTTCCTATAAAATGTTGGGAAAATAGCACTGTTACACACATGAACTCACAGCAATTGTGACTGTATGCATAAGGCCTGCACAAGAGCAAGACAGTCAAACCCTCAGCATGTGTATGGAATGGGTTCATGAAGTTCCATTCTTAAATTGAGGAACTACTGACAAGAGTCAATTTTCTTCAGGAACGTGGTCCCTGAAAGACTGCTTGTGCTCTAATGAATGGCCCTACACCCATGCTCAACACCCTATATCATGCAGCAACTAGGCGGGTTCAAGGAAAAAAAAATATCAGTGCCTTGGGAGGGAAAAGATTATGTGTGTGTGGGGGGAAGATGTATAGGGGCCATACTGAGGGTGAAGGAACAGGGTGGATTTGATCAACATGTATTATAAGCATGTATGAAGTTCTCAAACAATAAAGAGAAGAAAAAAGGCTACTTCCAATACTTTGTTTTTTTAGCTTTCCTAAAGCTATACTGTATAGTGTAAGTATGAATTAAAAAAATCTAGTAGGGCATCATGACACACACCATTAATCTCAGAACTCAGTATTAAAGCAGAGGCAGGGAGCTCTGTATGATTTCAAGGTCAGCCTGGTCTATATAGTGAGTTCCAGGCCCATGATAGGTACATAGTGAGACCCTGTCTCAATTTTTTCTCTAAGCCAGAATGGCAGCACACTCCTTTAGTCCCATCACAGGCAGGTGGATCTCTGTGCATTATGAGTCAAGATCGGGCTATATAGTGAGTTCCAGGACAGACATGGCTACAAAATAGAATGACCCTGTCTCAAAAAAGTTTTTTTCCCTCTAGAAAAGTATTGGAAGTATTAACAATAAATATCAAAAAAGATATCACACACAAACAAACACACACATTCAGAAAACAATGTCACCTACCACAAATATCAGGCTATACAAGCAATGATAAAAATATCAGTCAGTTATTACTTGTGTTTTCTATGCTGATAAATATTCAACATGCCATACAATAAAAATATAAATTCTTAAATTTTAAGGCAAAAATGTATAAAATCTCTAGAATTTAACCAGGCATGGTGGCACATACCTTTAACTCCAGTACTCAAGAGGTAAAAACAGGCACATCTTTGAGTTTAAGGCCAACCTAGTCTACATTGTGAGTTTGGGTATATATTGAGACCCTGTCTCAAAAACAAACAAACAAAAAACAAAACAAAACAATCTTTAGAATTCCATTGGGAATTATATCTGTTATAACGTGTTCAATTGTACAAAATTCAAAGCAGACAAGTTGAACTTGTACAACTTGAACTTTTCTAAAGAAGATAATAAAAAATCATTTTTCTTTCTGAGGTAAATATGCTAAAATTCTAATTATGAATTATAAATGAGACTAGTATGGACGATGTTAGGCAGAATCAAGTCGTTCTTTTATGTACAGAAATATATATTTCAATACAATAAGATGAATACACAGATGTGATGTCTATACAGATATGATATCTAATCTTGATTGTCAACTTGACCACATCTGAGATCAATCAAAACCCAAGCAGCAGGGCACATCCATAAAGGGCTAACTCTTTTCTTTTCTTCCTATGTATGTATTTATTTATTTTTTGAGAAAGAGTTTCTGTGTAGCCCTGGCTGTCCTGGAACTCTCTCTCTGTACACCAGACTGGCGTTGAACTCACAGAGATCTGCCTGCCTCTGCCTCCTGGGTGCTGGGATTATTTTCTTGACTGTATCAATCAAGGTGAGAGGACTCACCTTCTGACAGCAGCTACAGAAAACGAGACAGAAGATTGTGCTTTTTGCCTGCTTGCCGTCACTGTCCATTGGCGATTCCAATCTATCCTATTCCTGAGCCATCCCTATGCTGATATTAGAACCTGTTTCTTCCAGGACTTCCCTGGGCCTCTGGCAGAAGAGTGAGGACTGCTGAGATATCCACTCTGGTGCACTGAACAACTACTGGATCCTTGGTCTTTCCATCAAAAGACAGCCATTGCTGAACTTCTTGGATGAGAGCCTGTAATCCACCCTAATAAATCTCCTTTTACTATACATATATTCATACGATCTGTTATGTTCCTTTAGAGAACCCTCAGTAATACAGATTAAAATGTGGTAGTTTGAACGAGAATGGCCCCATAGGCTCATAGGTTTGTATACTTGGTCTCCAGCTGGTGGAACTGTTGGGAAAAGATTAGCATTGTGGCCTGCTTGGAAGGGATTTGTCACTCAAGGCAGGATTTAAGATTTCAAAAGTTTCTGGTCATTCCCAGTGTATTAATCTCTCTGCCTCCTACTTGTGGATTAAGATGTGAGCGCTCAGCTATTCTGGCTACTATGTCTCTGCTTTACCATCATGGACTCTGATCCTTTGAAATAGTAACTTTCAATTAAATATCTTCTTTCATAAGTTATCTTGGTCCTTGTGTTTTATCATGACAACAGAAGAATAATTCAGAATACTGGAAAATATGTCATTTCCTCTAAGTAACAGTAAATACTCTTGCTTTTTCTTAAGCTATCAAAAAATTATGACTAGATAGATCCAGATTTCAAACTATGAAAATACAAGAGAAATATAAAAATATTCAGCATAACAAGTAACCTTTCTTAGTAATGTATTACAATAATTTACCCAGGAGAGTAAAAACAAAAACAAAATTAACAACAACAGAAAACCTACCAAGATTTCTAATAAAAGATCAAGATACAAATTACTATTTGTTAATTTTCAAACAAATAATAAATATTTACATACCTAATATTATTCTTAAAAACTTTCGAGCACCTGAAGCATTTAAAAGTTCTGTAAGTCTTCGGGTGTTCCGCAATAGCTCCTTCATTTCTTCCATAATAAAAGTCACTAACCAGCATGATCAATTTGCCTTCGTCTGAGCCAATGTTAGCTTTGTTTTCATCCTTTGAATCATCTGACTGAAGAGTTTCCAGAAAGTGATTTATCATGTTTGGGCAGCAAAGCTGAAAGGAGAAATAGTATGTTTTATTTTTACCTCTTATAAATTTTAATAAAGCATAGTTGGAACTAGACTTTGAGCATAGTTGATATGTCATTCCCCTAACACAAAGTACTAGAAAATTTGTGGCCCCCCAAAAGTCATCAGTTACATTCTCAAAATCTAAATGCATTCTATCTATAATAATACTTAAATAGTTCATGGGGAATATTTATCACAAATAAAATCAAAATCTCATTTAAACTGATTCTAAATAGAATAGTTTCCACACATAAGCCTTTTCATTGAATAAATTAATTTTTATTATATATAATTTTCAGTGGTAGGATTTTTCTAGGAGAACTGGTGCAGACTGGGGAGGTGGTTCAGTAGTTAAGAGCACTAACCACACTTCCACAGAACTCAGGGTTTAATTTCAAGCACCCACATCACCACAACTGTTTGTAACTGTAGTCCCAGGGGAGCCAATGATCTTCTAGCCTCCAGAAACACCAGACATTCAAGTGGTGCACAGACATACATGCAAACAAAGCAGCCAAACAAAGTTAAATAAATAAATCTTCAAAATAGTAACCAGAACAAAAATAAAATGGAAAGATATTTGATGATCACAGAATTCGTATAACTGTTGAATAAACTGTGTATTAAAAGGGGCACAGTGGAGATGATGGAGGGAGGGTGGGATTGGGAGGGAATGAGGGAGCAGGACACAGCTGGGATAGAGTTAATAAAATGTAAGTGATAAGAAAAAAATTAAATTTTTTAAAAAAATAAAGTGTTAGAAACCAAGTGTGAGAATTCTTATAATTATCACAATAACAATAAAAACCAACATTAAAAGATCAAGAAGAACAAGAAGGAGGAATCAGATATCCTGATAGTGAAGAGCAAACTTGCCCCAAGGAGCTAGACAGCCCTAATCAACAGGAAGTAGTCTAAAGATAACATTGTCTGCTCTCTTTTGTTTTTTTCTCTGATATCTATTATAAGCAAATTGAAAGGATAGAGAAGGGTGGAAGAAAGAGGAACCCAAAAAGTAGTAATGGATACAGTAGGAATGGATACAGAAATTGTGGTAAAGATACACAATGGAATATTACTCAGTGATTAAAAAAAATGAAATCATGAAATTTCCAGGTAAATGGTGGGAACTGGAAAATTTCATCCTGAGTGAGGTATCTCAAAAGCAGAAAGACACAGAGGGTATATACTCACTCATAAGTGGCTATTAGACATACAATATAGGATAAACATACAAAAATCTGTACACCTAACGAAGTTAATTAGGAAGGAGGACTCTGGCTAAGATGCTCAATCCCCATTCAGAAAGGCAAAGAGGATGGACATCTGAGGAGGGAGAAAACAGGGAGCAGGATAGGAGCCTACCATAGAGGGCCTCTGAAAGGCTCTACCCTGCAGGGTATCAAGGCACATGCTGAGACTCATAGCCAAACTTTGGGCAGAGTGCAGGGAATCTTATGAAAGAATTGGGAGACAGTAAGACCTGGAGAGGACAGGAGCTCCACAAGGCAACAGATTCAAGCAGTCTGGGCACAGTGGTCTTTTCTGAGACTGATACTCCAATCAAGGGCCACGCATGGAGATAACCTAGAACCCCTGTGCAGAGGTAGCCTATGGCAGTACAGTGTCCAAGTGGGTTGAATAGTAATGGAAACAGGGACTGTCTCTGACAGGAACTGATTGTTCTGCTCTTTGATCACCTCCCCCTGAGGGGGGAGCAGCCTTACAAGGTCACAGAGGAAGACAATGCAGCTACTCCAGATGAGACCTGATAGACTAGGATCAGAGGGAAGGGGAGGAGGACTTCCCTGATCAGTGGACTGGGGGAGGCGCAAAAGTAGGGAAGAGGGAATGAGGTGGCATTGGCAGGGGAGGGGGAGATGCAAAGTGAATAACTGTAACTAGTAAAAATAATTAAAAAAAGAAATGTTCAACTTCCTTAGCCATCAGGGAGATGCAAATCAAAACGACCCTGAAATTTCACCTTACACCCATCAGAATGGCTAAGATGATGATATGAGAGTGGATCCAATGTTCTCACATATTCAGAGAGGAGGATGGATTAACATCTGGTATCAGTCTTGCTCCCAGAATAAATATTTTATTTAAAACCTTGAGCACTCATTCTCACTCCTCTACTTTTCTCCAAGATGTAGGATTTAATAAAACTCTGTCTTTGGAACAGTGAGCATAATCTTTCCTTAAGATGCCTCTTTATATTCTCCCTATCCTTCTTTTCCACATATCACCTATTTCACTTATCTTACCATTTTGCCCTTTTCCTCACTGTCATTTACACAAGGCAGGCAAAGAGAAGGACGATCTTATAAAGATACAACAGAATACTATTATTACCAGGTAACATAGTTTAATTAGAATTTTCTCTAAATCCCATACCTTTTCAATCACTTTAAGTTTAACCAAATCATAAGTTCATTGAGTTAAAACTATCATTTCATAAGGAATGCTCCATTTGGAAATTGTGGAAAATGAAGACATAAAGCTAAGATTTCCATTGAGAAATATGAAATGAATATGATACCATGGAACAAATAAATTAGAAGGAAATTTTAAGTTAAATGGAAGATTAATCAATAAATAACTGTTTTATGAGAAGTATAAAGAATAACATGATTTACTCAATAAAATATTATAGTTTATTCATTTCCAATGAAAATTACACATACCAGTTAACTTATTGTAAATGAAAACCCACATACTACAGAGTATATATGATGAACTTAAGTTTTAAACTTTCATGATTGAAGAATTTAAAGACTGTATGAAAATTAATTTTTACATCAGAATATGAAAATACCAGTAAAAGCTTTATTATTTAAATAGGTTGACCAGTATTTACTCTGTTATTCTTAATTCTTCATGGATTTGGAAACATTTTAAAAAGTCAAAATGTGTAACTATTTTACCTTTATATGGCATTTCAAAAGATCCAAAAACCTGAACTTAACTTGGCAGTTTGGACAATGTCGTAGTGAAGGGTCTCCAGCTTCAGACTGAAGTGATGAGGTATTTATATCTAAAATAAATTAAGGACTGTTATGAGCAAAAATTGATCTTTTAAAACACTTAATGATCTTAAAAAGTCCATCACAATTCATAGGATTTGTTTCTAACTAATACATTTTTCTTATGTAAAATTTCACACTTACTTGACCCTACAGCCTGGGGAGAAGCCTCTGAAGGGGACTTAAGTAAAGATGATGAAGACAAAGGACTTGTTTCGGAAACACTTGCATCAGTCTTTGGCTTTTTTGGATTAACACTGTTTACTTCGGAAGTGGAAGGATGTTTTAATCCTAATGAAGTTTGATTGATACCTACAAAGATTTCAACACCAGGAAAGACATTTATAAATGCTTTAGCATAGACTATTACTTATGTAAAACTGCAATGAAAATGGCTTAGATTTACAATTTAATAAAAATGCCTTGCAGCTAACCTAAACGACAAAAATTTATATAACCAAAGAGCAGAAACTATACAAGGAAGTATTTTCATATTCACAAAATAAACTTTATGCAAGAAAATTACAAAGAAATTTTCAAATGTCCATTAAAGGAGGCAGGCTGAGGTTAAAAAAGCATAAACCCCACAAAACCCAAAGCAACAATAGTATAATCAAAAAGATAGAGAGAGAAAAGGGAAAGCAAGGTTAACTTTCTCTGAGCTAAGTTCTTACAAATGAATCTATGTTTTGGTGATTAAATACATTCAAACTTAAAAAAAACATTGATACCAAAAATATTCATTCTAACATTCAGGAGAATTCTTTACAGGTCGTTTTAAAATCTTGAGATATCTAAAGAAAATTGATTTTGGTCTTCTCCAACTAATAACCTGACAAATGGTTTAAATTATTTGGTTGTTTCTTATGTAGAAAGTGGAAACAAAATACTTCACTCATTCATATGAAAAAAAATCTAGAGTTTCCACAATGGCCTTCCAACTACTATCCCCAGGATTAATTAAACATAATGGGCATTTCAGACAGAGCCTTTCTTTTTATGTTTCATCTTACTTTTGTGGTTTGAATAAAGATTTCCTTGGAAGAAATAGTTGTGCTTGAAAGCTATCATCTTAGCATCCAAAAGATTATATAATTTCATGGCATCTGTTCGAGGAACAGGCACAGACACAGAGAAAGTGATTTTATAAAAATAATCCAATATAAACTCTACTTTGTGACAAAGACCCTAAAACCACACATAGTTTAATGCACTGAAGTGTAAATTCACAGTAGAAAAAAAGGTGTATGTGGAAAGTGGAGGCTAACCTGTCAAATTTATAGTGTTCATTCTTTGAGATGACACAATTTTTTCCCTATCATTAGAGGATATGGTTACTGAATGATTACTGCCAGCACTTGAAACTGAATTTGGTTTTGTTACTTTCATGCTTACTTCTTTTAGATGCCTGTGTCACTTGAATAATCAATAAATGTTGGGATATTGCACTAGGTGATATTACACAGCACACTAGATAATAAAAACATACTATTTTAATACATAGCCTTTTAAAGATTTATTTTTATTCCATTTATGTACGTGTATGTTTGTACATCTCTGTGAATGTATGTCACATGCATGCCCGCAAAGCCCAGAAGAAGGTGTCAGATCTCTTAGAGCTGGTGTTTGTGCACCTCTGTGACTATGCTACATGCATGTCTGCAGCCGTCAGATCTCCCAGAGCTAGAGCTCCTGGTGGCTGTGAGCTGCCTGATGTCACATGGGTACAGGGAACCAAGCTCGGTCCTCCAGAAGAGCAGCAAGTGATCTTAACTGCTGAACCATCTCGACAGCCTCCCAGTATATAATTTTTGAGGCACAGGGGCATCTAAATTAAAGAAAATTACTCTGAGATAAAGAGTTTCCAGTTCAGATCCTTCAAGTTATTCATTCATTTCTGCTTATTTATTTATTAAGCATTAGTGTTTTCCTCGCATGTTTGTCTGTGTGAGGGTGTCAGATCCCCTATTTCCGGGCTATGGAGATGGTTCAGTGGTGAAGAACACTGACTGCTTTTACAGGGGACGCGGGTTCAATCCCTAGCACCACATGGCGGCTCAAAACTGTAACAGTTCCAAGGGATCCAACAATCTCACACAGACATACATGCAGTCAAAAGACTAATGCACAAATTCAAATTCAAGCTCAAATCTAATTTTGTTGAAGAACCTTTCATGCTCATCTTAGACAGGATGTGCTTTTATGCAATTCAAACATATCACATACTTATTATTCTGAACATTATAGACCATTAAAAGTTTATAAAGCAGTTTTCAATTTTCTTTTTCTTTTTTTTGCCTCAATAAACTCCTAAGATGAGTAACATAATCTCCAAATGGCTCATATTGGGTCCAGAGAGTGGATGTATTAACAATGTGAGAAAAGGTAGGTAACTTGATAAAGCATACACAAATCTGTAGAACAGAATTCTTCTAGTTTCTCCTTCTTTCTTATTGGTGTTGGTTTTGACACAGGGTTTCAGTGTGTGTAGCCCTGGCAATCGTAGTCTCACTTTGTAGACCAGGCTGGCCTGGAGCTCACAGAAATCCTCCTGCATCTCTCTCCCTGAGTACTGGGATTAATGCCACAGGGCCCGGATACACCTGTTATCTTTTACAGTAAAATTAACAACAGTGTTTACTACCGAGGACAAATCTCTCTTCTCTACAGTTTAAAGACCTTCTTTTGAGACAGGGTCTTATGTAACTCAGCTACCTTGAATTCACTATGTAGCCAAGACTGGCCCTCAAACTCCTGGTCCACCTGCCTCCACTTCCCAAGGGTTGAAATTTCATACATGTGCCACCACACACAGTGGAAAAATTTTAAAATAGGGAGGAAGGGCTACATGTCTTTTTTTTTTTTTTACATTTTTTTCTTTATTACTTACACTTTATTCACTTCGTATCACCCCTGTGGTTCCCTCCCTCCTCCAGTCCCAATCCCTCCCTTCCTCCACCCTCTGCATGCATGCCCCTCCCCAAGTCCACTGATAGGGGAGGTCTTCTTTTCCTTCCTTCTGATTCTAGTCAATTAGGTCTCATCAGGAGTGGCTGCATTGTCTTCTTCTGTGGCCTGGTAAGGCTGCTTCCCCCTCAGGGGGAGGTAATTAAAGAGCAGGCCATTCAGTTCATGTCAGAGACAATCTCTGTTGCTATTACAATGGAACCCACTTGGATACTAAACTGCCATGGACTACATCTGTGCAGGGGTCTTAGGTTATCTCCATGCATAGTCCTTGGTTGGAGTATCAGTCTCAGGAAAGACCCCTCTGCTCATATTTTTTGGTTCTGTCACTCTCCTTCTGGAGTTCCTGTCCACGTCTTTAACTGCTACAAACTTGAGACTTGTTCTAGGAATGAGACCTTGTGTTTAGTAAAATTATACTGAAAATAACGATTTCATTTTCCTATCCATTTTAATTCTAAGTTATTTGCTAAATGGACAGAGGTTAACATCAAATGAAGAATGAAACAGTGAGAAAATATTTTGAGACTTAAATAACTATAAAACCTTTAAAAGGCTTAATACATGTAATATACTATTTACTAGTAAATAAAAATTCAAAAGAAAAATTATAAATCTTTCTAATGAAATATATCAAATTTCTAGTGAAATATATCAAATTTTAAGAAATATATTTAGTGAAATATATCAAATTTCTACTAAGACATATCAAATTAGTAAAAAACAATTTTCAAAACACATATATGGACGCTTGTGGGCACATGCATACAATGGTGTACCTGTGGAGATCAGAGTCAGTTT
>NW_026591873.1:0-7512 GCF_907164565.1 Psammomys obesus
TGTCGGGAGCCGCTCCCGCCACTACAAGGTGGCGCCGGTCTCCTGCTTCCTGGTTCTTCTTGCCAGCATTGCTTTGGCGGGAGCGGTTCCCGCCAAAGGCTTTGCGATCTGCGCATGTGCCACCTTATGCTAATGTAGGCTTATGTGGTCCTCCAATTAGGGATCATATGCTAATCAGGTTTTGTGTGGAGCACCAATCACAGACGAACACGTCGCCTTGACTGGCTATTTAAGCAGAGCACAACCCGGGGTCTGGGTCCTTCCTTCACCATCTGCTAAAAGAGCTGTAACAATAAAGTTGTTGCTGGACACTCCTCGGTTGCCGCGTCATCCTTATCGGCGAAGGCTGCGCGCGACAAGTGGTGCCGAAACCCGGGAAGCCGCCGAACCCGGGTAGAGGGACAGCTTTGAGGACCCCGACTGCTCGTCGGAAAGAGGATCCAAGCCAGTGACCTGAGAAACTCCGGAGACTTTTCAGCAAGGTATGATTTCTGTGGTCTGGGTGATTCCGTTTCTCGTTGTTAGTCTCGTTTTCGTTCTTTTCTGTTGTCTGTGTCTTAATTGTGGGAAACGGGATACGGTTTGTATTCGTCCTTTTTGCGACACTGCATAATTTGGCTGTAATCCTCAAGTGGATAACTGAGTTGCCACACCCTCCCCTGTAGATAAAGGAGCAATGGAATAAGCCGCTTCTAGAAGCAGCGCGGGCGCTGTTGAAACAGAAGGAGCTTAAGGTCCCAGATCGGGTGTTGCAGAACTTTCTCAAAGAAGTAGATCGAGTGGCTCCCTGGTTCGTTCTCTCCGGGTCCCTTACGGAAGGATCATGGAGCAAGCTAAGTGGGGATCTGACACGAGAAAAGGAACAGGGGACCCTAAGACCAGGGGTATGGCCACTGTATAAATTGTTCAAATCGTGCATTAAGGATGAGAGGTGCAAGGAAAAGATCAAGGAAGGCCAGCGGGTCTTGTCAGACCATCAGGATAGTGTATCAGAAGCTGAAAAGGGTAAAGAGGCTAATAAAAGGAAGAAGCCTTCTAAGAAAAAAGAAAAGAAAAGTCATGAGAACAAGGATGTGTTAACCAAGCTAGCTAAGTTAGAAAAAAGGGCAGCACAACTTGCAAAGAAGGAAGAGGAGCTTGAAGATAAGGCAAAAAGATTGCAACTCTTACCAACCCCGCAAGAAAAAAAAAGATGAGGATGAAAAACCTAAATTATATCCGCTCCTCACTGAGTTCAAAAATTGCACTCTATCATCTTCTTCTGAAGGGGAGGATGAGCAGGAGTCATCTGACTCTGAGGAGTCGGGTCTTGACCCTGCTGAGCAGGCAGAGTTAGATGAGGAAGCTGCAAAATATGAGGAAGAGAGATATGGCCCCGTCCCGCCTTATTCACCTAGGCGTGGCTCTGTAGCTTTTAAGTGCAGTACAACAGCTCCTCCCTATGAGGAAGTGGAAAAACACACAGGATCAGGAGGAAGGCCGTCACGCATTCCTGAAAAGGAAGTTAGAAAGATACAAGCAGCATTTCCTGTATGGGAAGATGCTCAAAATCAGAGGCAATATGCTCCTCTAGATTTGAAACAACTGAAGACATTGGTGGAGGCAGTACAGACGTATGGTATCAGTGCCTCTTTTACCTTGGCATTGGTAGAGAGGCTAGCTGCTGATGCTATGACTCCTGCTGACTGGAATAATACCGTGAAGGCATGTCTCTCTATGGGTCAATATCTTGATTGGAGAGCAATTTATCAGGAATTATGCATGGCTCAGGCTAGGCAGAATGCAACTAATCAGCACCCTCAATGGAATTATGATATGCTTACAGGTCAAGGTCAATGGGTTGTTAATCAGTCAATGTATCCTGCTGAGGTGTACCAACAGATCAACAAGGCAGCTGTTCGTGCCTGGAGGAGTTTACCAAATAAGGGACAGGTTACCGGAAATTTGACAAAGATTATACAAGGAGCTACAGAGCCTTTTTCAGACTTTGTGGCTAGAATGATGGAAGCAGCAGGAAGAATATTTGAGGACCCTGAGGGCGCAATACCGTTTGTGGAGCAATTAATTTTTGAGCAATGTACCAAGGAGTGTAGGAATGCCATTACTCCCTGGAAAGGAAAAGGAATAAACGCTTGGATGAAAGCGTGCAGAGAGATAGGAGGTCCACTGTCTAATCAGGGCATCGCAGCTGCGGTATTATCAGCTCAGAAGGCTGCAAATGCAAAGTGTTTTAATTGTGGAAAGATGGGTCATATGAAAAGGCAGTGTCGGGCGCCAACTGCGACCCCTAATGCTCAGCCTGTCAAACAGCCAGGGTTGTGCCCAAGGTGTAAAAAAGGAAAGCATTGGGCAAATGAATGCAGGTCTGTTAAGGACAATCAGGGGAGGCCCCTTCCGG
This sequence comes from Psammomys obesus, assembly GCF_907164565.1. Taxonomy (NCBI): domain Eukaryota; kingdom Metazoa; phylum Chordata; class Mammalia; order Rodentia; family Muridae; genus Psammomys; species Psammomys obesus. Next base: position 2,399 of record NW_026591873.1, read on the forward strand.
AGCGCTCTACTGAGCAGCCAAAAAACGGGAACAGGGGCCCCCGACCCCAGGGCCCAAGACAAATGTATGGGGCCATCCAGCAGACACCCTACCAATCAAAAGGGTTTGTGAAGATGACTCCATCCGGAGAGCAACCTCCGGATCAGCAGGATTGGACTTGCGTGCCACCACCAGAGCAGTATTGACACCTATAATGGGATGTCAGCCTATACCTTCAGATTTAGCAGGCCCCTTGCCAGAGGGTTCAGTGGGACTGATAATTGGCCGCTCATCTGCCACCTTAAAAGGATTGCAAGTTCATCCAGGAGTCATTGATCAAGATTTCACAGGACAAATTCAAATGTTATGTTCCTCCCCTAGAGGGATTAGTGCCATCTCGCCTGGGGACAGAGTGGCCCAACTTTTGATCTTACCCAGTTTACATCAGAACTTCCCAAGTGATAAAACTACTCGAGGAGAAAAAGGCTTTGGTTCCTCGGGAGGACAGCATATGTTCTTGTCATTGGGTATGCAAGAACGCCCTATGATGAGTTTGATAATAGAAGGGAAAACTTTTCAAGGTCTATTGGACACTGGAGCAGATACCAGCATAATTTCTAAAACTTGGTGGCCGTCGCGATGGCCTCTTATTCTATCATCTCAATCCCTACAAGGGTTGGGATATGAAAATGCTCCTCAAAAGAGTGCGAAGACTTTGCATTGGCAAAGTGAGGAAGGAAAAAGGGGCATGTTCGCTCCTTATGTGCTACCTCTTCCCATTAATTTATGGGGAAGGGATGTGTTACAACAATTGGATTTTACCTTAACTAATGAATACTCTCCTCAAAGTCAACAAATAATGAAGAACATGGGATGTGTTCCAGGTAAAGGACTGGGTAAATGCCTGCAAGGACGCACTAGCCCTATCCCAACCTCGGAAAAGAAAGATAGAACAGGCCTGGGTTTTTCCTAGGGGCCACTGAGGAGGCGATTCCCATTCCCTGGACTACAGAGGACCCAGTTTGGGTTCCTCAGTGGCCTTTAACCTCTGAAAAGCTTGCAGCAGCTGAGCAGCTAGTTCAAGAGCAGCTCAGCCATGGCCATATTGAGTGCTCACAGTCACCTTGGAATACTCCCATCTTTGTCATTAAGAAAAAATCTGGAAAGTGGAGATTGTTGCATGATTTAAGAGCTATAAATAAACAAATGCAGGTTATGGGGCCAATTCAGAGAGGCCTACCATTGTTGTCTACCCTTCCTGCGAACTGGAATTTGGTAATGGTAGATATTAAAGATTGTTTCTTCTCTATTCCCTTACACGATCAGGATAGAGTTAGGTTTGCATTTACCTTGCCTAGTGTAAATCATGAACAACCTGATAAGAGGTATCAGTGGAAGGTCTTACCTCAGGGAATGGCCAATAGTCCAACCATGTGCCAACTCTATGTGGCCAACGCTATTCAGCCAGTTAGAAATCGGTTCCCTGCTATTAAGGTATGTCATTATATGGATGACATCTTGCTATGCCATGCTGAGCAAGCATTACTGCAACAGGCATTTGAGATGTTGTCCGCTAACCTAAAACAAAAGGGTTTGTACATAGCACCTGAAAAGGTACAAGAGGGAGAGATCGGTAATTTCCTTGGCTCAACTATTTATCCTAGATGCATTAGACCTCAAAAGATTACCATTAGGAGAGATGTGCTCAACACGCTTAATGATTTTCAAAAACTTTTGGGCGATATTAATTGGCTAAGGCCTTACTTGAATTTAACTACTGCAGAACTTAGGCCTTTGTTTGCCATCCTTGAAGGAGATTCAGCCATTACCTCTAGTAGGCAGCTTACAGCGGAGGCTGCTGAAGTATTAACTAAGGTGGAAGATAGGCTTAAGGAAGCCTCTTTAACTCGGCTGGACCCCTTCAGTCCATTCCATTTATGCATTATCCCATCACCACAGCAACCCACCGCAGTCCTATGGCAGCAGGGACCTTTGCTTTGGATTCATTCTCAGACATCTCCAGGAAAGGTGTTAAGTCATTACCCAACTCAAGTTGGAGAAATAGCCTTAAAGGGTGTTCAATCAGCCCTGACTCATTTTGGCTGTGAGCCAGCATCTATTTTTGTGCCATACACCGCTCATCAAGTAGGGGTGTTATGTGCCACTTTGGATGTGTGGGCAATTCTTCGCTGCACCTTTACTGGTAATATAGATAATCATTATCCTAAACATCCATTGTTGCACTTCTCTTTAACTAATGCATTTATTTTTCCAAGAGTTACACAAAGCCAACCTATTGTAGGGGCTATTGATGTGTTTACTGATGGCTCAAAAACTGGCATAGGGAGTTATGTTGTGGGTGGACAATCATTTCAAAAGCAGTTTTCATTTTCCTCCCCACAATTGGTTGAATGTGCAGTAGTGGCTGAAGTTCTAAGGAACTTCTCTCAGCCCTTAAATATTGTTTCTGACTCACACTATGTGGTGGGAGCAGTAAAAATTCTAGAGACAGTGGGATTGATTTCTTCTAAAAGTACTGTGGCAATATTATTTGATGAGATACAACATATTATTAGGAATAGAGCAAATCCTTTCTTCATACAGCATATGAGAGCTCATACTTTGTTGCCTGGACCTATGACAAGAGCTAATGATTTAGCAGACAAGGCCACCAGAGCAATTTGTCTTGCATTAAATCCTGTAAAAAATGCCACCTCCTTTCATGAATTGTATCATGTTCCAGCTGATACGCTCAGGCTGAGATTTGGCGTCTCTCGCGCAAAAGCTCGGGAGATAGTTTTAAAATGCGCCAGTTGCGCGGAGTTTCGGCCATCACCCAACATTGGAGTCAACCCCAGAGGTCTTAAGCCATTACATATTTGGCAGATGGATGTTACTCATGTTCCTGCCTTTGGCAGACTTAAATATGTACATGTATCTGTTGATACATGCTCAGGAGTGATTCATGCCACTCCCCTGTCAGGAGAAAAAACGGCTCATGTCATTACCCACTGTCTGGAGGCCTGGGCAGCCTGGGGCAAGCCACGTCAGCTAAAAACTGATAATGGCCCTGCTTATGTATCTAAGGTTTTTCAACAGTTCTGCCAAAAAATGGAAGTTCATCATGTAACAGGATTGCCTTATAATCCACAAGGGCAAGGCATGGTAGAACGGGCAAATGGTGTTTTAAAGACTTATGTGCAAAAACAGAAGGGGGGACTCTGCCCCATTACAATGGGACAGAAAGCAACCATATCCCTTGCTTTATTTACTTTAAATTTTTTGAAATTGGATTCGTGTGGGCGGTCTGCTGCAGACAGACATGCTGACCATGCCTCCTCAAATGAGCTGGTAAAATGGAAAGATGTGCTTGATAATCAATGGAAAGGACCGGATCCTATTCTAATAAGATCCAGGGGAGCTGTTTGTGTTTTCCCACAGGACCAAGAAAATCCGATTTGGGTTCCAGCGCGGCTGACCAGAGTGGTCAAGCAAGATGAGCCTGATCTTAACCCTGATCCTGATCTTGAGCGGAGTGCAGATGGACCTGAAGGTGGAGACCCAGGAGATCCGCTGGGGGATCCTATCAACATTCCCACGACCAATGCCAGTCATGTATGATGCACAAGTCTTCCCCCGTTTCTTTACCACCAATGACTCCATTGGGCTACCATATTTGCCAATGTCTCAGGACATAGCCCCTATACCAGACAACAACACCCAGCCAAATAACGGCAGTCTTTGTTTTACAACCAACCAGACTCATGCTGACTCATGTATAAAGCTAGGAAATTTTTCTTATGCCAAGTTAGGAAAAGAGACCATCAGGAATCGTACATCTTCAGCTAATGCTACGGTCCTTTTTGGATGGTGGCCACAGCACGGTTCATCTTATGGGAGCAATGAACGAAAGCACCAACCTCAGTACGCCCCCTTCTGCACTGGCCGGCATGCGGACTCTTCAATTATTTTCCCATGGACGGGCTGTCAGAGTCGCAGAGCGCATCTGCTCGAAAATGGACTCTTTACCTTTTCACCCTTGGAAGGGTATGGAAATTACACCGAAATGAGTCCCTGGAATTACCCCACCAATCCCTTTAATATTTGGCTGCTGTGTGGTGTTGGTGGCAGTTGCACAGATCTCTCACCCATGGTCACCATTTTGGGTGGAGCGACAGCTACTACCACTCTGCTTGCAAATGTCAGACCTGGATCCATATCCGCGACGGAATTAGGAGGACTAAAGTCGGTGGAGCCCACCCCAGTTTGTGTTTGGCCTCCATTTGTTTGGACAGTTTGTAATTATACTGGATGTTTTTATGCTCTGTGTTGGAATGCTAGTGAGTATGACTTGGCTACTGTAGCCCGCATGCCCCGTTTTCTGCCTATTCCAGTGAGGACTAGTAGTTCTTTGGCCCTATTTCGTCAAAAGCGTGATTTTGGTATCACCGCAGCAATAGTGGCTATTATAGCCACTGCGGCGGTTGGAGCCTCCCTGACTATATCAGCCTTAGCATTAAATGGCCAGGTTGCCACGGCTCATACCCTCAATAATTTGTCAGCATCAGTTAGTGAAGCGATAGATATACAGGCTTCCATGAACAATCAGTTAAAAGGAGGATTAATGATAGTTAATCAACGTATTGATTTGGTTCAAGAACAGCTAGAGATTTTGTGGCAGCTGGCTCAGTTGGGATGTGAAACTACATTACCAGGAATTTGTGTAACTTCTGTTCCATATAACAGGTTTACTAGGGCTGCAAATTTATCCGTAGAATTGTCTCGTTTGCTGCAATCTAATTGGTCCGCCGAATTTGATGAGACAATAAGAAAATTACGCCTAGCAATTGTTCAAATTAATTCCACTCGCCTAGACGTTTCCATTACTCAAGGATTGTTTAATTGGGTGTCCTCCGCCCTCTCCTATTTTAAGGAGTGGGTTGGAGTGGGAATGTTTGGAGTAACCCTGTTTGCAGGACTGCTCCTCTGTTTTTGGTTGCTCTGCAGATTCAAGAGACAACAACATCTTAAAAATGTGGCCATGGTGCAGGCTATGCTGGCTGTGGAACAGGGGGCATCCCCCCAAGTTTGGCTTAACTTGCTCAACCGTTGAGACTCTGTCTAGAACTTATGGC
>NW_026591874.1:0-8181 GCF_907164565.1 Psammomys obesus
TGTTATTCCATAATGAAGTTGAGAATTTTTCTTTCAAGGTCTGCAAATAATTGTGTTGGTAATTTGATGGGAATTGCATTGAATCTGTAGATTGCTTTTGGTAAGATGGCCATTTTTACTATGTTAATCCTGCCAAGCCATGAGCATGGGAAATCTTTCCAGTTTCTCATATCTTCGAATTCTTTCTTCAGAGACTTGAAATTTTTTTCATACAAGTCTTTGACTTGCTTGGTTAGGGTTACACCAAGGTACTTTATGTCATTTGTGGCTATTGTGAAGGGTGTTGTTTCCCTAATTTCTTTCTCAGCCCTTTTGTCTTTTGTATACAGGAGGGCTGCTGATTTTTTTTGAGTTAATTTTGTATCTGGCCACGTTGCTGAAGGTGTTTATCTGCTGCAGGAGTTCCCTGGTAGAATGTTTTGTCTTCATTTTCATTGAGTTCTAGGAAGACTTTAATTTCCTTCTTTATTTCTTCCCTGACCCAGCTGTCATTTAGTAACAAGTTGTTCAGTTTCCATGTGTGTGTAGGCTTTTTGCTATTTCTGTTGTTGTTAAAGTCCAGCTTTATTCCATGGTGATCAGACAGGATACAAGGGATTATTTCAGTCTTCTTGTATCTGTAGAGGCTTGCTTTGTGACCCACTATATGGTCTATTTTGGAGAATGTTCCATGAGGTGCTGAGAAGAAGGTAAATTCTTTTGTGTTTGGGTGTAAAGTTCTGTAATGCCTGTTAGGTCCATTTGATTCATGACCTCTGTTAAAGACATTGTTTCTTTGTTTAATTTCTGTTTTGTTGACCTGTCTTTTGTTGAGAGTGGGGTGTTGAAGTCTCCCACTATTAACGTGTGGGGATCTATGTGTGGTTTATGTTTTATCAATGTTTCTTTTACAAATGTCTGTGCCCTTGTATTTGAGGCATAGATGTTCAGGATTGTGATGACTTCCTGGTGTAATTTTCCCTTGATGAGTATGAAGTGTTCTTCCCCATCTCCCCATGATTTCTTTATCCATTCTTAGAGTGAGGGACATCTGGTTCATTTCTAGATTCTGGCTTTTATGAATAGAGCTACATGAACACAGTTAAGCAAATGTTCTTGTATAACGGAACGTCTTTCAGGTATATGCCCAGGTATGGTATAGCTAGGTCTTGTAGTAGAACTGTCCCCAATTTTCTGAGAAATCACCAGATTGATTTCCAAAATGGTTGCACAAGTTTGCACTATCACCAGCAATGGAGGAGTGTTCTCCTTTCTCCACATCCTTGCCAGCACGTGCTGCTGCTTGAGTTTTGATTTTAGTCATTCTGATGAGTGTAAAATGAAATCTCAGAGCCCATTTTGATTTACATTTCACTGATGACTAAGGACATTGACCATTTCTTTAAGGTCTTTTCAGAAATTTGAGATTCTTCTGTTGAGAATTTTCTGTTTAGCTCTATACTCCATTTTTTTTAAATTGGGTTATTTGTTTTGTTGGTGTTTAATTTCTGGAGTTCTTTATATATTTTGGATTTTAGCACTTTGTCAGATGTAGGGTTGGTGAAGATCTTTTCTGGATCTGTAGGCTGTCATTTTGTTCTACTTACAGTGTCCTTTGCCCATTTGTTAATTGTTGATCTTAGAGCCTGTGCTGTTGGTGTTCTGTTCAGGAAGTTGTCTCCCGTGCCAATAAGTTCAAAGCTGATCCCAAATTCTCTTCTAATAGAATTAGTGTTTCTGGGTTTATGCTCCACTTTGATCCACTTGAACTTGTGTTTTGTACAGGGTGATCATTATGGATCTATTTGCAATTATCTACATGTAGATATCCAGTTAGACAAGCACCATTTTTTTAAGTAATTTTTATTTTTTTATATTAATCACAGGTTATTTACTTTGTATCCCAGCCATAGCCTCCTCACTCATTCCCTCCCAATCCTACCCTCCCTCATCCCCTCCCTGCCCCTTTCCAAGTCCACTGATAGGGGAGGTCCTCTTCCCCTTCCATCTGACCCTAACTTATCAGATATCTTCAGGACTGGCTACAATGTCCTCCTCTGTGGCCTAGCAAGGCTACTCCTCCCTCAAGGTAGAGGAGGGAAGTCAAAGAGCCAGCCATTGAGTTCATGTCAGAAATAGTCCCTGTTTCCCTTACTAGGGTACCCTCTTAGATACTGAGCTACCATGAGCTACATCCAAGCAGAGGTTCTAGGTTATATCCATTCATGGTTCTTGGTTGGAGAAACAGTCTCAGAAAAGACACCAGTGCCCAGATATATTTGGTCCTTGTGGAGCTCCTGAACTCTCCTGTGTATGTCTGTGATGAAGCCTACTTGGCCATGGTAGATGATATTTTTTATAATAATTTTATTTTTTATATTAATTACGCTTTATTCACTTAGTATCCCAGCTGTAGCCCCCTCCTTCATTCCCTCCCAATTCCACTCTCCTTCCCTCATTTCCTCCTATTCCCCTCTCAAAGTCCACTGATAGGGGAGGTCCTCCTTTGCTTCCTTCTGACCCTAGCTTATCAGGTCTCATGAGGAGTGGCTGCAATATTTTTATGTGTTCGTGCACTTGGTTTTCAAGTATTTTATTGAATATTTTTGTATCAGTGTTTATAAGGGAAATTAGTCTGAAATTCTCTTTCTTTGTGTGTGTTTATGTGATTTAGGTATCAGGGTGACTGTGGCCTCATAGAATGAGTTTGTCCATGTTCCTTCTCTTTCTGTTTTGTGGAATAGTTTAAAGAATATTGGTACTAGCTCTTTTTCAAAGTCTGGTAGAATTCCCTGCTGAATCCATCTAGCCCCTGCTTTTTTGCTTTTTTTTTTTTTTTTTTTTTTTGATGGGTGACATTCAATGACTGCTTCTATCTTCTTAGGGGTTATAGGACTATTTAACTTGTTTATGTGGTCTTGAATTAACTTTGAGAAGTGGAATCTGTCAAGAAAATTGCCCATTTCCTTTGGGTTTGCCAATTTTGTAGGGTACAGGCTTTTGAAGTAAAACTCAATTATTCTTTGGATTTCCTTAGTGTCTGTTGTTATGCCCTCCTTTTCATTTCTGATTTTGTTGACTTGGATATTGTCTCTCTGCCTCCTAGTTAGTATGGCTAGATGTTTCTCTATTATTAAAGCATAAATAATTCATGGATTGCCACACATTAATAGTGGGAGAATTCAACACCCTACACTCATCAATGGACAATCATTGCGACAGATACTAAATAGAGAAATAATGAAACTCAAGCGACAATTCATTCTGGAGAGGATGTGGAGAAAGGGGAACCCTTCCCCGTTGCTGGTAGGAAGGTAAACTTGTACAACCACTTTGGAAATCAATCTGGTGCTTTCTCAGATGATTAGAAATAGTGCTTCCTCAAGATCCAGTTATACTACTCCTAGGCATATATCCAAAAGATGGTCACAACAAGGACATTTGCTCAGCCATGTTCATAGCAGCCTTATTTATAATAGCCAGAAGCTGGAAACAACCCAGATGTCCCTCAGTTGAGGAATGGATACAGAAATTGTAGTACAATTATACAATGGAATAGTACTCAGCAATTAAAAACAAGGAAATCATGAACTTTGCAGGCAAATGATGGGATCTAAAAAAGATAATCCTGAAGGAGGTATCCCAGAAGCAGAAAGACACACAGGGTATATACTCACTTATAAGTGGATATTAGATATATAATAAAGGATAATCACACTAAAATGTGTACACCTGAAGAAGCTAAGCAAGAAGAAGGACCCTGGCTAAGATGATCAATCATCACTCAAAAAGGCAAAGGGGACAGACATCAGAAGAGGAAGAAAACAAAGAACAGGACAGGAGCCTACCACAGAGAGCATCTGAAAGACTCCACCCAGCAGTGTATCAAAGCAGATGCTGAGGCTCATAATCAAACTTCAGGCAGAGTGCAGGGAATCTTATGAAAGAAAGGGGAGATAGAATGACCTTGAGCGGACAGGAGCTCCACAAGAAGAACAACAAAACCAAAAAAATCTGGGCCCAAGAGTCTTTTCTGAGACTGATATTCCAACCAAAGACTGTGCATGGAGATATAGAACCCTGCACAGATATGGCCCATGGCAGCTCAGTGTCCAAGTGGGTTCCCTAGTAAGGGGAACAAGGACTGTCTCTGACATGAACTCAGTGGCTGGCTTTTTGATCACTTCCCCCTGATGGGGAACAGCCTTACCAGGCCACAGAGGAAGACAATGCAGCCAGTCCTGATGAGACCTGATAGGCTAGGGTCATAGGGAAAGGGAGGAGGACTCCCCTATCAGTGGACTTTGAGAGGGGCATGGGAGGAGAAGAGGGGGGGTGGGATTGGGAGGGAAAGAAGGAGGGGGCTACAGCTGGGATACAAGGTGAATAAACTCTAATTTATTTAAAAATTAATTTTTTAAAATGTATCTTTCCAAATTGCAGGTGGCCTTGTTGGGCGCATGGATTTCAGAACTGAGATGTCCTCTTGATGAATTTTTGCTTTAATGAGAATGATGTGTCCTTCCTCAGCTCTTTTGATTAATTTTTAAGTTGATTTTATTAGCTATTAGGATGGCTACTCCAGTTTGCTTCTTGGGTCCCTTTGCTTGGATTGCAGCCATTTACTCTGAGGGGGAAAATCTCTTTGTTGCTAAGGTGTGTTTCTTGTATGCAGTGGAATGTTGGGTCCCACTTATGCATCCATTCTATTAGCCAGTGTCTTTTTATTGGAGAGTTGAGTCCATTGATGTTGAGAGATATTAATGACCAATGAGTGTTAGGTTTTTTTATTTTGATGTTAGTTGTGGTATTTGCCAGAGCCAGCCAGCAGAGTGGAACGGTTCTTGAGTCGGGAGTGAGGATTAATATTATTTAAATAAACACACAGCACACAGGAAACTTTTTTAAAGGTCCAGACTCGACAGCCACAGCAAAAGGCAGGCTGCTGCAGTAAGCAGTGCAAGCAGCAAGTCTCAAGTCTCTGCCTCCAGCCCTCAGTTTCCTAACATTTAGATTTCCCACATTATACTTTTTTTTTTCCCACATTATGCTTTTTGTGAAATCTTAGGTCTGGTTCATGTTCCATGTCCTCTAAGCTCTCTCCTCGAGCTTTGCTCCTGCTTTCTAGCTCCTCCCCTCTTTCCTGTCCTCTGGCTCCTCCCATTGCACAACATTGTATCTAGTTGCTTTATTTGTGTCCTGTTTACACAAGAGTCAGCCTTCTTCTGCAGTAACTGTTGGCCTGTCTTTTTATTGTAGAGTTTCTAAGCCAGAGTAGAAACATCTCAGAACAATGGTTTAAATTCCACGAGGAGCCTGAGGAAGAGGTGTGATCCTCACAAGCTATCCTACCTGTTGTCACAAAAAAAAGGAGATGGACTTGCAAATTCTACCCTGCCTTTAGAGAAGGTCCGGTAAAAGCAGTCTCTCTGCTGAGATTTAAATATCAAAGCAGCTGCCAGAGGCACCGCTCCCAACAGGTATTGTGTTAGTGTGTTTGTCATTTTTGTTTTTGTTGTAGTGAAGTTATTTATATCCTGTGTTTTCTAGTGTTGGCGTCTTCCTTCTAGTATTTTCTGTAGGACTGAGTTTGTGCTTGATACTGTTTAAATTTGGTTTGTAATGGAATATCATTTTTTATCTCCCTCTATGGAGATTGAAAGCTTTGCTGGGTATAATAGTCCTGGGTAATGTCTGTGGTCTCTGAGAGTCTGCAAGATATCTGACCCAGCCTTTTTAGAGTCTCTGTTGAGAAGTCAGGTGTGATTCTGATAGGTCTGTTTTTATATGTTACTTGGCCTTTTTCCATTGTAGAGGTTTAATATTTTTATTTGTTCTGTATATTTAGTGTTTTAGTTATTATGTGGCAGGAGGAATTTCTTTTCTGGTCTAATCAATTTTTTGTTCTGTAAGCCTCTTGTATGTTTAAAGGCATCATGTTCTTTAGCTTTGGAAATTTTTCTTCTATGATTTTCTTGGAAATATTTTCTGGTCCTCGGATCCAGGAATCTTTCTGCTATTCCAGATATTCTTAGGTTTTGTCTTTTCCTAATGCCCTTGATTTCTTGTATGTTTTGTCAGGGATTGTTTCAATTTAATATTTTCTTTGACAAATATATCTATTTCTTCAATTATATTTTCTATGCATGAGAGTCTCTCTCCATCTCTTGTATTCTGTTGGTAATGTTTACCTTTGCAGTTTCTGTTCTCTTCCTTACGTGTTTCATCTCCATGGTTTCCTCAGTTTGTATTTTCTTTATTCATTTCCTTCAACTGTTTGATTATATTTTCCTGTATTTCTTTAAGTGATTTATTATTTTTCTCTTTAAAGGCCTATATATGTTTGATTGTATTTTCCTGTATTTCTTTGAGGGATTTTTTGTTTGTTTCCTTTTTAAATGTCTCTGTCATCTTCAGAAGCATAGACTTAAGGTCATTTTCCTGTATTGCAACTCTCTTAGAACACCCAGGGTTTGCTCTATTATGGGTAGGGAAGTATATTGCCCTGGTTTTTGCTGATTGTGTTCTTGCGCTGGCCTTTGGCAATCTGGTTATTGCTAGCATTGCCTGATTGTTCCTGGAGCCCTGGGTTATGGACTGGGTGCTAGACGTCAGTGAATAGCCTATAGCTCTTTTCTGCTGTTTCCCAATTGGACCTATAAATAGGGGATTCTGGTGTGATTTTCTAAATTGTGTGTTCCTGAGGTCTATAAGGTCTCCCCAAGATATCTAGTAGAGCTGTGAACAGTAGTCTCAATCTGCACATCTCTGGAGCCAGGAGTCCTCCCTGGGATGGACGGAACAGCTGGAAGGTCTGAGGCTGGAACTGTATCTGTCTGGCAGCTGGGAACCCTCCTGTTTCCAGTAAAACATGAACAGATGCTAGTGTTTCAGAATCAGCAGTGTGGTCACTTGCTTGCTCTGCGGTCACTGCTCTCCTGGTACTCAGACTCTATGAGTGTTGGCCAATACCATCTTGGAACCTTATCCTATGTGATCCCATTGTCCTGCAGCTCTCCACAGGAAGATGGGTAAACAGAGGACAGGAGGCTGAGACTATGTTCCTGGTGACTGGAACCTGTCCTCAGGGAAGCAAGAGGAGCCATGGGTCCCTGGAATTCAGGAGTTGTGTTACAGTAGCTGGAGGGCACCAGGTGACTGGAGCCTAGGATCCAGGAACAGTTAGCGTGCTGTGGAGCTGGAATTGTATGTTCCTAGCTCCCGGGATGTCTTCTCTCATCCAGGAAACACAGAAGTTGATTGTTTGGAGTCCTTAGTCCAGCCACTATCTTGGCCCACAGTCTCTGTCTCCTACTACACAGACACAGTGAGTGCTGGGTACTGCTATCATGGAATCCTTTGTGGCCTTTCTGAAGCATAAATGCAAATGAGAATCTCCCCAAATCTTCCTTATGGAAATTAAGTCTACGATCTAAGATAATTTTGTGCTTACATCTTGCTATAAAAGCCAAATGTAAAATCCATTGTGCCTGCTAGGGTTCCAAGTAGCTCAAGTTCTCTATTATAAAGACAAAAGATTTATATGATCTATGTATGTTGAGCATTTCTTTAAGTGTTTCTCTGCCATTCGATATTTCTCTGTTGAGAATTCTGTTTAGCTCTGTACCCCATTTGTAAATTAGATTACTTGGTTTGTTTGGGTTTAACTTCTTGAGTTCTTATATGTTCTGGATATTAGCCCTCTGTCAGATATAGGGTTGGTAGGCTGTTGTTTAGTTCTGTTGACAGTGTCCTTTGTTTTACAGAAGTTTTTAGTTCCCTGAGGTCGCATTTATTGATTGTTAATTTTAGAACCTGTGCTGTTGGTGTTCTGTTCAGGAAGTTGTCTCCTGTGCCAATGAGTTCAAGGTTCTTCCCCGCTTTTTCTTCTAACTGGTTTAGTATGTCTGGTGTATGTTGAGGTCTTTGATCCACTTGAACTTTAGTTTTGTGCAGGGTGATCAATACAGATCTGTTTGCATTTTTCTACATGTAAATATCCAGTTAGACCAGTACCATTTGTTGAAGATGCTATCTTTTTCCATTGTATGGTTTTGGCATCTTTGTCAAAAATCAGGTGTCCAAAAGTGTGGGTTTATTTCTGGGTCTTCTGTTCACCTCCATTAATCCACCATTTTGTTTCTATGCCAATACCATGCAGTTTTTATAACTGTTGCTCTATAGTACAGCTTAAGATCAGGG
>NW_026591875.1:0-14645 GCF_907164565.1 Psammomys obesus
TCTTTCTTTCTTTCTTTCTTTCTTTCTTTCTTTCTTTCTTTCTTTCTAACAAGGTATGTGCCAGCATACCTTGTTTTTTTATGGTTTCTTCATTGACAGGGTACAATATGTGAACTACCATTTGAGAAAGAAGTGTGTGAAAGTCAAGGCTGCTTTCTGTTGAGATTTGATATTTTTGCCATTGACTGAAGAAGATGGACTTTCCTAAATCTTAAGAAGATAATAATTCCAGTAATTCAAGTTTTCTAAATAGCCCTCTTTACTTTTAAGCATTGAGTGATTATATTAACACATATATGGTTGCATTTGGCATTAGAAAAGAGTAATGCTGAATTGTTATTTTACATTACTTATGAGATCACATTTGATGCATCTTCACAATATCAGTTATAACAGATTAAATGTATACGGTAGCTAGCCTTTGCAAAACTGTCAGTTTCACTTTCATTAATAAATTTGCTGGCAAATTGTGCTTTGTCATATACTCAACACGTCTTTTGTTGGGAACTGGTCATATACTGAATACATAAGTTATGGTTAGGGTTAGTACTTTTGTTCTTTTAATCTAATATACTTTACTGCTTTTGAAGACGCAAATGCAGAGGAATAGCCTGCTGACTTGGAAGGTCACTTTTATATCAATGGTAGAATATTGTCTAGGAGACGAATGCAGATGATTGTCTCCAAGGCTCAGAGTCTCCCATGTTAAAATAGAGACAAGAATAACTTTCTGTAAGTGTGAGGATTGAAGAGAGAACACATATGAGGCCCTCGACATGTAATTCATCAATATCTCAGTTTTGCAATGTCGTCATAGGCTGCAGATGTGGTTGTTAGAATGCTTGCCTTGCACACAGGAAGCCTTGAGCAAGACTACCAGCACTACATAAAACAGGGATTGTAGCATACAGCTATTATCCTCGTTCTTGAAGAGTGAAGGCAAGAGGATCAGAAGTTTAAGGTCATTCTTCACTACAACGTGAAATGGAAACTACCCTTGGCTACAAGAGAACCTGTCCCCCAATCAATCAATCAATCAGTGCCACCACAGATGTCAGCTGACAGTTTCCATATTGCCATTGTATTTTGTAGATTCTAAGAATAAAAGCATCATTGAACTCAGAATTCTTTCAACTGATTGTAGTATAATATCCCTCCATTAATATTTCATTTCTGACGATTTCTGTCCCCAGATCAATGCTGTCAGCTCTTGTTTGTAAACTCTTAGAATGACCAGGTCACATGTGTTTATCTTGCTCACTAAAGCACTTACCAGTCCAACAAGTATTGAACTACACTGCTGCTTCTGCTGTCCTGTCTCTCCTAATCCAGCTGAGACTATTCCAGCATGTCCTCTCTTTTTGAACACACTTTAATTTAAAATGAAGGAAAGAGAATCTCTGGTCCAATTAGGTTGTCCTAACACAACCCCTGAGCTAAATTTTTGTATTAGCACTGGACTGGCATTTGGCCATTTCATTCTTTGTTTGGCTCCTTCTGCTGTGTATGATTTCAAGATGACAATTCCCTTTGGACTTTTGGCTGAAGGCACTTGTCACTTCCAATTCATTATTTTCTTAATATTTGCTCATTGCAGAGCATCTGTCCCTATGTAAGCAGTTTTGGAGAAGGATGTGCATCTCTCTAGAAGCAAGATAAATATAATGACTAATACATGTAAGGAAATAAAAACACATGAAGATTATGTTAAGAATTCGAGAGTCTTTCCATGCTGTATCTTATATATGCTGTTGTTGGATTTCCAGAAGGTATACTGCCTGTGGCATACCTTTGTGGAGAAGAATCAGTCAAGAAGAACATCTGTTTTTCAGATGTTTTATTTCATGTTGCATGCCTGAGTCATATAGTTTGACTGAAGATCAAATCACTAAGTTGGAAAGTTGTATATCTTTAAATCTACTTATACCAGAGGTCCTTACAGAGGGAAATAAACAAGAGTAAAAAATGGCATGTGCTATTTATTTTATTTTCACCCATATTATCTCTTGGTAAAAAGTTGTAAGACTTATTGATCAATTAAAGGAAAAATCTTTTTTTAAAGATTTATTTATTATGCATACAGTGTTCTGTCTGCATGTAAACCTGCTCACCAGAAGAGGGCCCCAGATCTCATCTTAGATGGTTGTGAGCCACTATGTGGGTCTTGGTATTTGAACTTAGGACGTTTGAAAGAGCAGCCAGTGCTCTTCACCTCTGAGCCATTTCTCCAGCCAAAAGGCACAATCTTAAGATATCATCACATTAATAGCATCATGTAATGGGGTCCAGACGGTAGCATGCAGTAGTGTGAGAAACAATTGACACAAAATGAGCAGCCTCTGAACACCTTTGATTACTGAATCTTTCAAAAAGAGCTGAGCTAAGAGCCTATTAAATTCCTTTTTTTCATCTGGAAAGAGAGGTCCTTGGAAGGTCCGTATGATGTAGACATAGAAAGGTTTACTGCATACAGGAAACACGTTTTCTAATGACAAAGCCCTGAGGGATTATGTTATTATCTTTTTCATTGTATTCTTTGTTTGACAATGTTCTTAAGAATACGAAACTCAATTATTCATCCGAGGCACATATTTAGATACCTTGCAGTAATTGGTACTGTGGACAAAGTAAACTCAAAAATGCAAGATCAAGATGGAACTTGGAATGGAGTTTTAACAGGGGTTGGCTTCTGGCTGTCATATTGTGGCACCGATACATGGTAATTGATGTCAATGTAGACACCAGGATAAACGTAGTACACCAGCCACAGATAATAGGACTGGAACAAAAATGAAGAACAATGTAAATGGCTATAAATTTGAGGTAAGTTGCTCATATACGAATGGCATTTTGAAACGGATACCATAAAGCTGTTATCTGTAATTATTAAAAATCACAGCAACGTAGAAGTGAAAAAGTCTGACTACCAGCCTCATACCCATGGTAAAAATGCCACGGGATGTAGGAAGCATTGTGTTTGCCAGCACTTTATGTGGGTGGGCGCACACATACGTGTGAGCAGGGACACATGCTTGTTCAATAAGGTAGAGAGCAAACTAGAATTCCCATTGTCGACACTAGGCCTCCACATGCATACATACACATACATATGAATATGAAAATAACACTCAGATTCCTGTAACTAGTGTTTTACATTCTTAGTTGAAATCCTAGTTTCGCATATGTTAGAACCCACACTATGGTCCCATGAGAATTCTTTCTCAAGTCTTTGAAATGTTTCTTTCTTTAAGTCACGCAAAGCATGATTCTCATTCTTGGGAGGCCCACAACCTCACTTAGCCACGTCTATCCTTACTCTGAGCACTTCTCTTGTTTTATTAACTTCTGTATTCAATTCTTCCTCTTTCTAATAGTCACCAACCCTGCTTGATACAGGCTCCTCCTAACATTATTTTGTCTTAGACAAATTGTTTTGTCTTAGACAAAATGTTGGGGACTGGAGTGATGGCTTAGCGGTTAAAACAAACAAACAGAGAGGCAGACAAACAAACAAAAAATGTTTACTGCCCTTTTCGGGGCACCCAAGTGTGTTTCGTAGAACCCAAATACGTGGCTCACACCCACCTATAACAAGAGCTCCAAGGGCATCTGAGGCCTCTGGTCCTTGTTGGCCAGAGAGAGGGAGGTCTCTGGTGAGAACTCAGCTTAGATGGTGATGTGGAACAGTGCCCGTGGTCTGTGTTCTACAGCTTCTGATGTTTCCATTTCACAATGGAATCACTGTGCGATTCACAATGCGATCATTTTCTGCTCTCATTCATTCTTATCTGAGATGCCTACCTAATCTTATCTATATAGTTTATTGCCACGTTCATGTCTTAAACTGTTACTGGACAATTCTGGTCTATAAAAACACATTAGTCCGTGCATCTCAAAATAAGTTAGGATGAAAAAAATTAGTAAGCACAAATGACTTAAAGCTTGGCCAGTAAAGGATAAAGTAGAATATGAGACAGGTTAGCTAACTCGTTCCTGATGGAGAAGAACCTGGGTGCCAGGTAACCTATGTTCTCTACCACAGAGACATACATTTTTACCTAAATCCTGTCAAAGAAAAAGTAAATGTTAAAGACACACACACACACACACACACACACACACACACACACATTCTGAAAAATAAAAAGTTTTGTGGGATGTGCAATTCCTACTTAGCTTGTGTCTGACTGAAGGTATAAAAATTTTATCCCCTCTGTAATTGCAGAGTAAAATCTTATGTCTTTCCTGGGATCAACTTTACCTCCAACTTTTGCATTCTTTTTATTATATATGTTTCATTATTTATTTATTTTCTTTTTCATAAAATAGTTTTGTTCTTACAATCTATTCTGATTATTATTTTCCCTTTCCCTACTTTTTTAGTTCCTTCCATCCAGATATACCCTCTCTGTCTCTCTTTAGAAAATAAACAGACCACTAAAGAAACACAATAAAGTGAAATAAAATAAGATAAAGAGAAACAAATAATCTAACAAAGCAAACAAACAGAAAAGAGACAAAGAAAAAGAATGGAAAACACAGATAGACACAAAGACACAAACATTTGGACAGAGAACAGTTCCATCTGAGTTTTCTCCTACCCCTTCTCTCAGTTCTTTATTTGGTTCAGACATCTAAGTCTTGCTTTTCATGAAACAAATATAATAAATATGCTTTAGCTAACCTGCCTCACATTCTACTTACTTGGGTTCAATAAGCAGCCCTGTTTCAGTATATAAGGTAAAGAGCAACTGAGGAAAACACTTGATGTCAACCTTTGGCCTCAACTGTGCCTGTGCACCTCCACACATCTGTACCTACACACATGTAAATATGCATGCAGACCATACATGTGTTTACATGCAACCCCTCCCCTCTCCCAATGTGTTGCTGTAGGATAGGCAACCTGGATAAAATGCTATGGGACTCAGAACGAGCTTTCTATGCTCTTCCTTACAAATCACCTACCCACTGCTTGGCCTGAGGTACATTTTTCCCTCCTGAAAAGAGCCATTATGCTTCTGTTACCCAGAGTTGAAAAGCTGGATGGTTCTCTCTTCAGTGTATGTAATTTGAATGTGATTCTGCATTTCAGGGCCACAATTGTCCAGGTTTTGTTGTGGTTGTCAGCCATACTTTTTTTTTTTAACAAATTAATGAATTCTCTTCCTAATGCATTTGTCTCTTATCTTATTTCAAAACACATAGAAGACAAGTAAAGAAAATCATCAAACACATGCCTTTGAGAAATTTGAGCCAACATTCCTTGAACTCAGTTTTCCCCCGAAGAAAATAAAACATCCTAATTTACTTTACAGGGTTCTCTTTTTCAATTTATGTGGTGCGCCACTTTTTTTTTTTTTTTTAGTATGCTTAATTAGAATCAGCAAAAAGGACTTGCTGTAAATAAAATATAAAATGAAGAAGCAAGCTATATAAATGCAAAATAATAATAATATAAACGCAAAAGAATAATTATCCTTAGTCCTGTTACTTCACTCCCAGAGGTTGTGTTTGGTAGGAAGGTGATTCAGAGAAACACGCAGGCTGATTAAGGCAATAATGAGAGTGGTTTAGAAGAGGCAGAGCTAGGCAGACACAGCGTGAATGAGCAATATGCAAGTGCTGGCAGGCTATAGGAAAGTCAGAGCTAAAAGCAAAGGAGATATTTATGGCTTCCAAGAATGGGACCCATAGCAGGATACAATGAATAAAAAAAAATCTGTAGAAATATTTGATAAGTATGATTAAATTTTCACAAACTTAAACTTCTAGCATCTAGAGGGCTCAGCATTGTATAAATAGTTTCATTTTATTTTGCGAAATAAGATCCCTAGAAGATTTGCAGGATCACATTGAGCAGTTCTTACAAAGTAAGCTTCTGGTTTCCCTTGCTAGGATGCTTTCTTGCTTCTCACTTTGAGATGCAGGAAACCCCTAAGGAAGGCCACCGTGATGCTAAGGCTCAAGGCTTCCCCTTGCTAGGATGTTTCTTCATTTTGAACAACAAAGTGTAAGGAGTTCCTCTTGAGGATCACTGTTAACCTGGCTGCTAACTCTCCACCACATTTTAGCAGCCCTAGATCCCCAGATTCAGATGTCTTTTTAAAATTCACCTCACAGTGATGCTGCACCACTCTAGCTAGCAGCATGAAGCTGGGAAATCAAAGCCTAAAAATGAAGCTCGTGAAATAGCCAACTTTATCCAAATCATCAGAAAATTTGTATTATGAGGATGTTATGGGTGTTAAGAAATTGTGGTACATCTATACAATGGAAATACTACCCAGCTATTAAAAACAAGGAAATCCATTCTGCAAATTTCATGAAACTGGAAAAGATCATCCTGAGTGAGGTAACACAGACCCAGAAAGACACAATATTATATGTTCACTTAGAAGCAGATTTTAGTCATATGGTACAGGATAGACATACTACAATGCACAGATCCCAAGAAGATGAGTCTGATGGGCATCTGGAGCACACTGCCCACTAGTTAGGAAGTGGGACATATCTCTGACATGGACTATGTTGTCTGCTTTCTGATTACTTCCACCTGATGGGACTTCCCTACCAGGCCACAGGGGAGGAAGACGAACTCAGTGTCCATGTCAATAGATGAGCTGGGGTGTCTAGGTAGGGAGGCCTCCAAATTCTGGGGAATAGGGAGAGGGAATGCGGGAGAAAGGGTAGGACTGGGAGAAGAAGAAGAAGGGGCCTATGACCAATATGTAAATTGAATTAATTAATAAACATAGAAAAAGAAATGTCATATGCACTTCGGTCACATGAGTTTAGGCTATCTATAGTCACAAGGACAAAACCACAGGTGTTTAGGATGTCTGCAGTTCTGAAGACAACCAGTGCTTGGAAACATCCTCTGAACAACAAAATAGCCAGCAATATATACTCTGAAGCAAATCCACTTCTATTTACTACCCCTAGAAGGGGCACAAACACAGGTTTCAAGAACATTTCATGCTATCAGGTAACAGGAATCACAAGATTCTTATGTGTTTTCTTGGTGTTTTCTCACAATGTTCTCAGAAATATTCTTGCAGTCTTTATCTGTGGACCGTGTTCTGACATGACCCCACTCCTCTTCTGCTGACATTTGGCTGTTCTTTTCCCTGCCTCCCTTAATCCCAGCAACACACCTTCAGATTTCATGTTTCATTGTTGCCAAGCAGTAAAATCATTTCTGGTAGGGATGGGGATTTTAAGGAGAAGTGGAAGGAAAGGGGAAAGCTTTTTGCTAATTCACACACACACACACACACACACACACACACGAGAAAGAGAGAGAGACAGAGAATCTTTGCACACTCATTCAGAGGCCAGATGAGGATGTTGTGTGTCTGTCACTCTATCACTGATCCCTGAGAGATCTGCCTGTCTCCGTCTTTCTTTCACGTTGCTGTGGTTACAGACATATGTGGTCACATCCAGGCTTTTATTTGGGCAGTGGAGTTCTGAAGTCAGTGTCTCAAGGTTGTCTAGCAGTTGCTCTTACCCACTGAGCTCTTTCTCTAGCCTATCTCTGTCCATTCTTCCATTAATCCCTACCTACCTTGATGATTGAGGAAATTTCCAAGCAGAAAGAAACACTTTGGGATTTCCAAAAGGCTGTGGCTTAATCTTACTGTGGTTTCCAGATTTAGACTGTGTGCAAAGAGAACATACCTCATAGTAGGGGTTTTCACATGTTACCAGTTTTTCTGTGTTATGGTGAGTCCTGTGAACACTTGGTAATATTCATTTTATAAAACAAGTGTAGTCACCATTGTTAATGTAATTTTTATCCAGTATGTGACACTTTGCAATACAGGTAACAAACAATAATTAAGTGACTTCAGAAGATATATTAATTTTTAATTAAATCAGGCTAGATTACAGTTGGCAGCTGAATGTTTTTATTTAACATAGCCATTTTGGTGAAAGTTTTTACATTTTACCTAATTGCTTGATGTTTTAAAGTTTTATTTTAGAAGTACAAGTCATTTATTGTATTTTTATTGTATTTCATATTGTAAATGTGGAATTGCGACAAGTGTTAATTTTGTTTGATATTCATGTTTGTTCATGTTCTGGCCAGAACGTATGGAAAATTAGTGATATACTGTGAAAAGTTAGCTCCACCAAAAGTTAATTTGTTGTAAAAGGAAACACAAAGGCAGAAAAGTACACAAATTAAGTGTATGGTAAGAACCAAAAGATCAAGACATATGACCATGCCATTTACTTCAGAGTCTCCTAGCTCGTGACACAGCCTGGCTTTACCTTTTCCTCCCGACTCACAGTCAGGATCATTTTATAATACTGACACTTGTAGGTAGGTATTACACGGATTTGTTGAGATATTCTAACTCAGATATGTATTAATTTTTAATTTAATATCTTTTAGTCTGTTGTCTACTGTCTACCTATGTGATATCCAATCTGTAGTTTCCTTAGTCTCTGAAATCTGGATACAATATATTCATAGGAGAATGTAGCATATTTCTTTGGGCTGTGTTTGTTCTGGAAGGCTTGATTGGACTTAGGTTTTAGTCACTCACAGGAGAGTAGATGGCATTGTGTTCTTTCCAAGAAAAACTGTCTGTCTCTTTTCTTTTTCCTGTTGCTATGCGTTATTTGTAGTCAGCAATGTCTAAGTTCATTAATTTATCTGGGGATGATAAAATAAATAAATTACCTATTATTTCATTTTATTTAGTTATTAAACATTGAACAAAAGTCTTTGAAAAAATCTTTAGAGATTCCATAACATTGATTGGCTAATTAGAGCATGATTATAAAGTTGGAATGTTTTAAGTCTAAAGTCAAATTTCCTTGAGCTCTGTGGATAGCCTTAATTGCTCACCTGTATAGTTGAGCTAATATCCCTGTGACTATCAGGTGAAACCATTTAGAACTTTTTCACTGAACACTAGCTTCCACAAACTCAATGGCTGAGAATGTCCTCAGATAACATGGGAAGCCCATGGCAGCGATTGTTACACTTTTCGTAATCCAATTACTTGATATTTTAATCCAAATATTTTTTTAATTATTTGACTTATGACTTCTGCTTCATTACTCTAAAAATTATGTGTAAATGTGATATTTGAGATAAGATAAATTCATGCCCATGAACCATGTTCACTCACATTTGGCTTCAGAATAAAGTATCTTTGTATTTTGAGGTGAGAACTGCTCATTTTGTATCCGCATAAATAATCTCATAAGAAGATGTTTTTTGCTTGCCATATTAATTCTTGAAATTGTAATTCATCAGGCAAAACAGACAAGCTCTTCTTTGCCTTCTAGCTCACAATAATTCCCTATAATAGTCTTAAGATTAGTCATTAAAAACTATCATTATAGATTCGTGGGCTTAACCAAATTTGGTGATTTCAATAACATGCAATCATTATTTGCTTATGCTCAAGTATTCCATTTTTGTGAGATGCCTCCTCACTCCACAGTCTTTTGGGCATGCCTTCTTTATTATCTGTTGAAGGCCTCCTCGGTGGAATGACAAGGTAATTGAGACTTGCCATGCACACTGATCCTGAGTCCTGAACTTAGCCAGCTCTCTACCCAGCTGGGATGTACTTGCTGCAAAGAGATGAATTTCTAGATCTTATTATGGAAAGGACCGTGCTCCTAAGTGCTGTGTTGGCAGTAATGAGGTGCTGAGTCGGTCAATGTTATGGAATGAAAGTTTGTGTTCTCCCTCAAATTTGTATGTGGAAGCTGCAACCATGAGTGTGATTCACTATATTTGGAAATGGAGCCTTTAAGATAGCAGGTGAGGTTAACTGACAGCCTTAGGATAAGGCTGTCACAGACAGGGTTGGAATTCCCATATAAACAGAGAAGAAATAGATAGGTAGCTTGTCCATGTGTGTGTTGTCTCCTGGGAAGACAGACAAACATCTGTTCATTCCTGATATCATGGTAGCCATAGACCCAAGAAACAACTCCATTTAAGCACAACTTCATGAAACAATAAATTGATTGGCTTTGCTTACAGTAGATAGGCCAAAAGTTACTTGTTTAAGTGTGGTCACACACACACACACACACACACACACACACACACACACACACAAACCCTGTTATCACTGAAGTATCACATTATATCATGGATGATGCCTCAAGAGCTTCACTGTATCCTGGCCTTTAGATATCTTTACAACTCCTCTATTATCTTCTTTTTTTATTATTAATTACACTTTATTCATTTTGTATTCCCCCGTAAGCCCTTCCCTCCTGGTCCCACTCTCCCCCCTTTCTGCATGCATGCTCCTCCCCAAGTCCACTGATAGGGGAGGTCCTCCTCTCCTTATTTCTGATCTTAGTCTATCAGTTCTCATCAGAAGTGACTGCATTGTCAGGGTTCTAGGTTATCTCCACAAATAGTCCTTGGTTGGAGTATGAGTCTCTGGGAAGTTCCCTGTGTTCAAATTTTCTTGTTCTGTTGCTCTCCTTGTGGAGTTCCTGTCCTCTCCAGCTCTTACTATTTCCTACTTCTTTCATGATTTTCCTCGAGCCTTAGTTTTATGGCTTAGTTTTATAGTTTTATTGCAGATGTATGAACTGGAGATAGATAAGCCATGTTCACATACTCTCTACATTTTAAATGGTTGTGGATCTCTGTAGCAGTCTCTAGATCTCTCAAGTAGAAGTTACTATATGTTAATGTTGACCACTAATCTTGGAACCATCCCAATAAGCAGAGTTCAACCATCATCTCTCATTCTGCCTCCAAGTTTCTACCTTGGGGTATTGCTTGGCTTTATTTGAAGATGGACTGTAACAGATAAGCTCCAATAAACCCTTTTCTCCCTGAGTTTGATGTGTAGTGTTTTATCAGAGCAACAGGAAACAATGTAGGGCAGTGCTCATGTCTTATTGTTCAGTTTTATGTGATATTATTTCTCTTGATTACAATGAGTGCATGTGGGTCAGGGTAATTGGTCTGACCATGCAGAACCTCTTTCGGTTTTGTCTATCATGTTCTGAAATGTGGAGATTTGTTGTAAGATAGATGAGTTCCATTTTATATTCATCTGCCCTTTAAATTTCTAAGCATTGTTTTCATCCCTTTTATTCTAATATGTTAAATGTTAAATCCAAGTCTAGCAATTTTTCTCCAGTGCTAGAATTGTTTTAGGAAGGCTGCAAAATAGTTGGCTTGGAAGTTTTTTGAAAGCTAGTAAACTTCAGCTGCCCTATTTCATCTTCTCACCAGGAGTGTGTCACACTTATACTAGAGTCATGAATGACTCCCCTCACACACAGCCCATTTGTTTCGCTGCTTCTTCCATTTGGCTAGTGATGCCGAGTCAGTATGTTGAGACTCCTTTTCCCTCAGGAGAAAAGGAGTTGCTTTACTGTTTTACTTAATACAGTTGCTAATAGCAGTCATATTTGGAGCTGAGAATTTGGTTAGGATCTGATACCTTAGCCCTGTGTTTAATTTTCAGGGTCTTCATAAAGTTGGGATTTGCTTTCAAGACACCCATGTTTTATGTAAGTATTTATGCCCAAGAAACTATCACTTCACATTTTTAACCTATATATTCTCATAGTTCTTTGGGTGTTTTTTTTTTTTTTGTTTTTTGTTTTTTTTATTCTGGGTAATCTACAGACATTGGTTTGTGAATCATGTAGATGTAATTAGTTCTCATGTTTATCACACTTGTCCACATGGAAAGTACATTTCCGTTTCAACTAAAACTAAAAATTAACACAGACAAAGGTAGAACAACAGAACACGAGAAATCGGGTTTTAAATTATAAAACATTTCTTGAGTGCAGTTAAGGAGCTATTTACAATTACATTGAACTTTTAAAGATTTATTGGAAAGATATCTGGCCATTATAAAAGAACTAAAATATATTGCATAATTCTAAATATATAAAATGTGGTATAATTATAATACAAATATTAAAACAATTCTGTCTGACAGAAATATTAAAAACATAGTATGTAGACATTTAAAATTATAATACATATCTATATTTAAAGAAAAAAGTTCTTCAACCATTGTTTCATCAATGTTTATGACACAATGATATTTTTACGGGCATTATATGTCTGTGAACATGTGCACCCATATACATACTATTAATTTATAGTGATACAATTGTTAGTTAAATATTAACAGTATTTTATAACCCTTTTTTTTTTTTACAAAACTGCCTTATGTTTATAAGCAAAATAAAGATGGGATCTGGGGAAGAAAAATGATGACATGAGCTTGAGTTCAACAAATCAATCATTTGCTTTATTTGGAAAAACTGTTTTTTGTAGGCTTTACAATCACTAAAAGCTACACCAACATTCACAGCAGTTTTGCAGTTTATAGAAATACATAGAGCATACTGAGTTGCTGACACAGCATGTCTACCGACTATAAGCTACGACAATGAGACACTTTATCTTCCTTTTACTGTGTCTCGGTGTTCATTTTGTAGTCTCATGATGTCATATTTTAAAAGTAATTTGCTCGTTGGTGGTGGTTTTGATGGGCATGGTTCTGGAGTTCTGCTGGAGTGAGAGAAGGCTGTGACATGCTTTACATAATTTAGAGAGCTGGCACTACCGTCTGTGAATTAGACAATAATAAATAAACCCTATATTTTAAAATTGGGCTCTGTAAATAGATGTAGAAATAATAAAACTCATGGGCAGATCAATACATTAAAACATGACAGTCAGAGCCTTGCATAAACTTAACCCCTCTCAGAACAATAGTTCAGTATTATCCAACACTGACATGTGCATACATGGAGAAATCCATAGAATCAAGTGCTAGATCTGATCTCTAGTGAGCTCAAAAGGTTATCATTGCCAGTTTGGCTTGTGTGTGTGCACTTTGTGAGGTTTTCCTAATGACAAAATTAAACCTGACACAGTGCTCAGGAGAAATCTCCATCCCTGAGCCATTTATCACTGTGAGTCTGTGGTCATTTAAACAATCCAAACACACTACATTGACTTGGCAATTGTTAGGGATTTTTCTTCTCAAAAATTACTTCCCCATCTGCAGATGGTTAAAATGGTAGTTTTCTCTGAAGATTTGAAAAGCCCATGTCGCTATGTAATGCTTAGTGCATCTTAGGCGACATTCCCTCATACTGTCATTGTATATTGGTAAATTCTTAACCCTGAATATTCATATTCAAAACTTGTTACAAGTTATACAATTTCTTCTTGTTGTAAGCTTTGAGACTCACTATATCATAGAGATGATACAGAATTTGGATTCCTGACAACTTTCTTTTGATATTGCTTTGATGATTGGATAGGTAAATTTTGCTTTGTTTTTGGTTGTTTTTTTTTTTTTTTTTTCCTTTTTTTTTCAGTGTTTACATTTTTCTCTTTGACTTGTTCCTTTGGGGGGATCGTTCTGAAACAGCAGAGCAATTCTGACAGATGAATAACAGATGTGCATCTGATAGCAGATAAGGGGAAAGTAATGATTCAACTCTTAGGAGTCCTTGGGGATGAAACTGTAGATGTAGCTCAAACAAGAAGCTATTTCCTACTTATCATTCCTTGGAGAACTGGCTTGTGAGTTTCAGCATCTGGCTGCACTCTTCCACCAGCTGAGTTCTGGAACCCGAAAGCCGGAGAGTCTCAAACAGAAGTGGTTCCCTGAGAGTTTTAGTGAATGGCACAAAGAAAGGCACACGCAGAAATTGACTGCGTTAATGATTTTTAATACTTTCTTGGAAATCTTTGTTCACAACATGAACATTTGACAATGGGCTAAATGTATACCAATGTCATATGTATAATGATATTTCTTTCTAGGCCTGATAGTTTTTTGAATGCTTGCATGTTGTTTTATTATTTTTTTTTACATATTTTTGTTATATTTTTACATAGAAAAAATACGGAATAAAACAATCTAACTGGCGTAAGGTAAAGTACACAGTAAGCTTGAGCCCATTGAATATAATGGTGAAAATTATACAGATACTTTCAGCAACTGTAAATTATCAGATATTAAGTCAGTCGCATACAGAACGGCAGCATTCTTTCCCATTCTTCCTGTTCAAATGTAACATACAGACCATTCTTCCTGCAGAACATTCTTACAGTGAACGGTGAAAGGAATTAGGATTTGCTTTTGTTAGGTGAATGTCTTAACCTCTTTTGAGGAATCTAGTTAGAAAGATCTTGAAGTTTTAGAAGACAGAAGTTTAAACTTCAGCAGTCCTTGGACCTGGAGAGATGGCTTAGCAGTTAGGGTGCTGGATGCTAACACAGATTACAAGTATAGCACCAACACCTGGCAGCTCACGATGAGCTGTAACTCCAGCTGCAGGGGATCTGAGTGCGCGTGCGTGTGCACGCAAGCTCACACACCCACTCAGGAAAATGCACACACACTGATAGATACCTAGACAAACACAAGTAAACACAAAGGCAAAGCAAAACTTTTAAAGAAGATAATAGCCCCCGAGATGTGAAACAACAGGACAGGAAAGGTCTTCAAAGGGGCATAAATAGTATAGAAGTACATTTGTCCATATATGTATATTAAATGTAAATATACATACATATATATGTATGTGTATATATCTATATCTATCTATCTATCTATCTATCTATCTATCTATCTATCTATCTATCTATCTATCTA
>NW_026591876.1:0-13924 GCF_907164565.1 Psammomys obesus
GAAAAGAAAAGAAAAGAAAAGAAAAGAAAAGAAAAGAAAAGAAAAGAAGGTCATGTAAGAAAGTAAGCCAACTCCTACTTTTCCAAGATGCTCCCAACCTCTAAAAACACTTCTCTTTCACTGGTCTCTGGCCTTTGGTATAAGTCCATCCAGAGTCTTTATAATGCATTTTCATTTATCTTAATTTTGCAGTAATGATTACCCTCCCTTATCTTCCTTTGTAGGAGAAACAATTTATCTTCTCTGCTATCACCCTTCTTTGTGCTTCCAGGACTCGCTGTCCTAGCCTATGAGGTATGCGTGCAGCCATACTGAACAGCTCTCCTTTGTTTATGCATATTTCTTCTCTCTCAACATGCCATGGAGGGGAAGTGCTGGATCCCTCTCTTTATCTTCCATAGTCAGTCTTCCAGGCTCAAGGGACATGACAGTATCTTACAGGATACTTATTTAATGATTTTTTTAAATAATGATGTTTGGAACATAAGTAACATTTTCTCAAAGCTCCCAAGGTAGACATGGAACTTACATAGAATATTCCTGTTCTTTAAATAGAGTTTATATTAAAATGTATAGATTGGTGAATTATTTTCTTTTAAATATTTAATACAGCCTGGTACTGTTTTCATTATAAGAAAAGGCTTACTTGCAAAAAACTAGAAAGATGCTAAGGGACTAAAATCTTTATTTTACTTTTTATTTATTCTTCTCTCATATAATACATCCCAACCTCAGTTTCCCTTCACTTCTCGCAGGTCCACCCACCCCACTTACCCTCTCACTGAGATCCACTTGTCCTCTGTTCTCATTTATAAAAGAGCAGCCCTCCCAGGGATATCAACCAAACATAGTATGAAAACAAGATATAATAAGCCTAGGCACAAACCCTCATTTCAAGGCTGTTTTTGAATTATTCATGATGAGTTATCAAAATACTTTATAGCTATAATACACATTTTGAAAAACTTTAATTAGTCTTAATCAGTGGTAGGGATATGAACAAATGATGGATACAAATTATAGCACTTTCTATTTATTTATAATACTGGGCCCTTATGGTTTTCTTGTGGCAGGGTAGATCATTTAGACTGTTGTCAAACTAGAATGGCTAACCAATTTTGAAGATATTCAGATTTTGTTTATATAGATCAGTAGATAAAGGCACTCTGCCACCAAGTGTCCAATAAGCTGAGGTCGATCCTTGGGATCCACTGCATGGAAGGAAAGAGCTAACTCCTGAAGGTTGTCGTATAACCTCTGCACGTGGACTGTGGTAGGCAGGCAGCGACCCCCCCCCCCCATGAATAAATGTAATAAAAATAAGTCCTTCTGCTCTAGGCTTTTCCATACTTGATATGAAGTTTCCAGTGAATGCCTTAAGCACATTTATGCTTCTTTGGATTAGCTAGAATAAAATAAAGACCCTAACAGTTACCTGAATTTGAATGACTTGCAAGGGCAAATTCTCCTGAGTTACTGTATTGATTTAATTTGCATTCAGATTGCTCAGAATTTTGGTGATGTATTTTCACTTGAATGATTTGTTATCAAGTGGGGAATGAATAGATGACATGTGCAGACTTGAGCACTGAGCTGAATTTTAAAATATTTACTAGTTTAGTAGAGCCTTACTAATAACAAAATGAAGGCAAAAACGATGAAGGTGAATGATTTTAAGATTGCTGAGATCCCAGAGAATTTCATGGTTTGTGAGCTTTCCTCATGAAGTTAATTTGACATAGTCTAGATACTCATATGTTATATTTATGCAAATTTTATTCTGTTACTTCAATTGTTAATTTTTATATAATTTAAATTAGGAATAGTCAGTTTTGATGCACACTGACCAGAGAAAGCAATTATAACGTTAATACTATATAACTCTAGTACAATATATATCATTAATATTATTTTATAATATATGGCATACATTTGTTTTTCATGTATTTGTTCTTCTAACCACCAAAATGCTTAAAGTATAACATAAAGTATAATTATGTCATTTGTTGTTTCTTTCAATTACTGAACTTTGGGATGGACTGAAGTTTTAATGATCAATAATATTTACAGTCATTTGTTACTACCTCCTGCCAATCCTGTGTAGATGGTAATAGCTTCTGGCTTTTCTGAGCTAGGAGCAGATTCCCTTAAAAATGAGTAGAGTCAGTGAACCAGTCTACTGTAAGGACAGCTTTTTCTGCAGTAGGATGTTTGTTTACAAGTGCCATGGACATTGGGCTTATCTGCTCAGGAACTTGTTAGTCTGTTTCACTAGAGAAATGCCCCATTTTATGATGTGGCAGATGTCAGCAAACATGGTGCTCACTGATTAGCAGATGCTCAGATACTTTACAAATGAATAAAGGGGAAAATGTGAATAAATAAGAAAGGTAGAAAAGCACAGGAGGAGTCTGTTGGTGATTAGGAGAAAATTGGATGCTTCTTTTTCTTCTTCTTCTTCTTCTTCTTCTTCTTCTTCTTCTTCTTGTAAATTCAAAGACTTGAAATTTAATGATATTAAGCTGTTTTTATGTATTGATCTACAAAATATGACAGCATTAATTAATTTTTCTGAAAATGTATGTTTTAAAATAATAATTTGCATTTGCTTACTGTTAATAATTGCTTTTTCCTCTGGAATGAGATCTTTATTTAAAAGACAAATATGTCTTAGGAACAAAAGGAAATAATTTGTATATTTTTATTTTTACTTTTTAATTTTTATATTAATTACAGTTTATTCACTTTATATACCAGCTGTAGCCCTCTCCCTTATTCCTACCCAATCCCCCCCATCTTCTCCCATTACTCTACAGAGAATTTTCTGTTTAGCTCTGTACACCATTTTTTAATTAGATTACTTGTTGTGTTGCTTTTTAACTTCTTGAGTTCTTTATATATTCTCGATATTAGCCCTCTGTCAGATGTAAGGTTGGTGAAGATCCTTTCCCAGTCTGTAGGCAGTCATTTTGTTCTGATGACCTTGCCCTTTCCTTTACAGAAGCTTTTCAGTTTCATGAGGTCCCATTTATTGATTGTTGTTCTTAGAGCCTGTGCTATTGGTGTTCTGTTCAGGAAGTTGTCTCCTGTGCCAATGAGTTCTAGGCTGTTCCCCACTTTTTCTTCTTACATGTTTAGTGTGTCTGGTTTTATATTGAAGTCTTTGCTCCGCTCCAACTTTAGTTTTGTGCAGAGTGATAAGTATGAATTTATTTGCATTTTTCTACATGTAGACATCTAGTTAGACCAGCACCATTTGTTGAAGATGCTGTCTTTGTTCCATTGTATGGTTTTGGCTTTTTTGTCAAAAATCAAGTATCCATAGGTGTGTGGGTTTATTTCTGGGTCTTCTATTCAATTCCATTGACCAACCATTCTGTTTAATGCCAGTACCATGCAGTTTTTATAACTATTGCTCTGCAGTACAGGTTGAGATCAGGGATAGGGATAACTTCAGACAATCTATTCTTGTACAGGATTGTTTTGGCAATTCTGGATTTTTTTTTTTTTTTGATTGTTTTTCCATATGAAGTTCAGAATTGTTCTTTCAAGGTCTGTAAACAATTATGTTGGTATTTTGATGGGAATCGCACTGAATCTGTAGATTGCTTTTGGCAGGATGGCCATTTTCACTGTGTTAATCCTATCAATCCATAAGCATGGGAGATCTTTCCATTTTCTGATACCTTCTTCAATTTCTTTCTTCAGAGACTAGAAGTTCTTTTCATACAGGTCTTTCACTTGCTAGTTAGAGTCACACCAAGGTACTTTGTTATTTGTGCCTATTGTGAAGGGTGTAGTTTCACTAATTTCTTCTTCAGCCGCTTTGTCTTTAGTATACAAGAGGGCTATTGTTTTTTTGTTTTTGTTTTTTTTTTTGTTTTGTTTTGTTTTAGCTAATCTTGTATCCAGCCACTTTTCTGAAGGTGTTTATTAGCTGTAGGAGTTCTCTGGTTGAATTTTTTGGGATCACTCATGTATACTATCATATCTTCTGCAAATAGTGACACTTTGACTTCTTCCTTTCTGATTTGTATTCCTTTATATCCTTTAGTTGTCTTATTGCTCTAGCTTGGACTTCAAGTACTATGTTAAAGAAATATACATAGAGTAGGCAGCCTTAACTTTTCCCTGATTTCAGTGGGATTGATTTAAGTTTCTCCCCATTAAGGTTGATGTTGGCTATAGGCTTGCTGCATATTGACTTTACTATGTTTAGGTATATTCCTTGTATTCCTGATCTCTACAAGACTTTAAACATGAATGGGTGTTGGATTTGTCAGATGCTTTTTTTGGCATCAAAAGAGATGATCATGTGGTTTTTCTCCTTCAGTTTGTTGATATGGTGGATTACATTGATGGATTTCAGTATATTGAACTACCCTGCATGCCTGGGATAAAGCCTACTTGGTCATGATGATATCTTTTCTGTGTTCAGTTTGCAAGTATTTTATTGAGTGTTTTTGCATCAATGCTCATAAGAGAGACAGGTTTAAAGTTCTCTTTTTTTTTTTTTTTTTTTTTGGTTGGATCTTTGAGTGGTTTAGGTATCAAGGTGACTGTGGCTTCATAGAATGAGTTTGGTAATATTATGTTTCTATTTTGTGGAATAGTTTGAAGAGAATTGGAGTTAGCTCTTTTTTGACTGTCTGCACTGAAACAATCTGTTTTTGTGGGTTTTTTTTGGAAGGGAGATTTTTGATGACAGCTTCTATTTCCTTGGGAGATAAAGGACTATTCAATCTGTTTACCTGATCTTGATTTAATTTTGGTAGATGGAATCTATCAAGAAAATTGTCCATTTCTTTTAGATTTTCAAAGTTTGAGGCATATAGGCTTTTGTAGTAAGACCTAATGATTGTTTGGATTTCCTCAGTGTCTCTTATGTCCCCCTTTCTGTTTCTGATTTTGCTGATTTGGATAGTTTCTCTCTGCCTTTTAGTTATTTTGGCTGAGGGTTTTTCTATCTTGTTGATTTTCTCAAAATACCAGTCCTTGGTCTCATTTATTCTTTGAATAGTTTTATTTGTTTCTAATTCATTGATTTCAGCCCTCAGTTTCATTATTTCCAGCCATCTACTCCCCTTGGGTGTGTCTGCTTCCCCCCCCCCCCCCCCAGGGCTTTCAGGTGAGCCATTAAGTAAAGTTGGTTGCAGTTGAATGAGATGTTTCAAATTTCTTCTTCGAGGCACTTAGTGCTATGTATTTTCCTCTTAGCACTGTTTTCATTGTGTCCCATAAGTCTGGGTATGTTGTGTCTTCATTTTCATTGGATTCTAGGAAGTCTTTAATTTCTTTCTTTATTTCTTCCCTGACACAGCTGTCATTGACTAGCAGGTTGTTCAGTTTCCATGTGTGTGTAGGTTTTTTGCTATTTCTGTTGTTGTTGAGGTCCAGTTTTATTCCCTGGTGGTCAGATAGTATAGAAGGCATTATTTCAATCCTATTGTATCTGTTGAGGCTTGCTTTGGTCTATTTTGGAGAAGGT
The DNA here is from genome assembly GCF_907164565.1 of Psammomys obesus. NCBI lineage: Eukaryota > Metazoa > Chordata > Mammalia > Rodentia > Muridae > Psammomys > Psammomys obesus. Next base: position 5,489 of record NW_026591876.1, read on the forward strand.
TCCATGAGGTGCTGAAAAGAAGGTATACATTTTTGAGTTTGGGTAAAAAGTTCTATAGACATCTATTAGGTCCATTTGATTTAGGTCCTCTGTAACTGCCATCATTTCCCTATTTAGCTTCTGTCTAGATGATCAGTCCCATGGTGAGAGTGGAGTGCTGAAGTCTCTAATTAAGGTATTGGGATCGATGTGTGATTTTTAGCTTTAATAATGTTTCATTTACAAAATTAGTTGCTCCTGTATTGGGGGCATAGATGTTCAGAATTGTGATGTGCTCCTGGTGGATTTTTCCTTTGATGAGAATGTTGTGTCCCTCCTCATTTTTTTTTTTTTTTGGATTAATTTTGGTTGAAAGTCTATTTATTAGATATTATGATAGCTACCTCAAATTGTTTTCTGGGTTCATTTGCTTGAAAAGTATTTTTCCCAGCCCTTTAATCTGAGGCAGTGTTTATCTTTGTTGCAAAGATGTGTTTCTTGGATGCAACAGAATGGTGTATCCTTTTTCTGCAACCATTCCATTAATCTGTGTCTTTTTATTGCAGAGTTGATTCCACTGAGGTTGATAGATAATAGTGACCAATGAGTGTTAATTCCTTTTATTGTGGAGTTGGTGGTGTTATTGTATTTCAATGTTTGTTTTCTTTTGTTGTGAAGTTATCTATATCCTGTGTTTTCTTGGGTGTAGCTGTTTTCGTTGGATTGGAGTTTTCCTTCTAGTATCTGCTGTAGGGTTGGGTTGCTGTGTAGATATTAAGTTTAGTTTTGTCATGGAATATTTTGTTTTCTCCATCTATGTTGATTGAAAGCTTTGCTGGGTATAGTAGTCTGGGTTGGCATCTGTGGTCCCTTAGTGTCTGTATGACATCTTCCCAGGTCTTTCTGTCTTTCATAGTTTCTGTTGAGAAGTCTGGTATGATTTTTGATAGGTCTACCTTTATATGTTACTTGGCTTTTTCCCTTGCTGCTTTTAATATTTTTCTTGTTGTTCTGTAGATTTAGTGTTTTGACTATGATGTGAAGTGAAGAGTTTCTTTTATGGTCTAGTCTATTTGGTGTTCTGTAGGCCTCTTGTATGTTTATGGCCATCTCCACTGGTATGCCCACAACACAGGGCCTTCAATGTTGAGAACACTGATGGAAGAATCCCTATGTTCCCCATAGTGGGAGTATGGGTGGGAGGGATCCAATATCTGACTGCTAGGGTAGAGGGACCCTGGATCTGGGGCTCTGCACACACTCACTTGAAGGTGCACCCAGTCTCTAGCAGGCCTAATCAGAAAGCACAGGGTTTCCTCCTTTTCTCTACTCTCAGATTTGTGCTTATAGGGGCAAATGCAAGTGTAGGAGATCCATCAGCTCAGTGGTGCTGCAGTCACAGAACTGGGAGGCTGATACCACAGCCTGCTGAAAGTCCCACTAAAGCTGCAGAATTGGGAGGGTGGTACAGATGACTGCAGGGACACTGGGGAGCCCATACAGCTGCCTGTGGATCTGAGTGGCCCGGTATACTTAAGTGGCCTGGTGGACCTGGGTGGCCGCATGCAGCTGAGGAACTAGGAGGCCCACCTATGCTGTTTAACTTACCAAGCAGGGAGTTCTGTGCTAGGAGAAGCTGGCCCTGTGGGCTCCCTCTGCTGAGGAGGGAGGTCTGTCAAGGGGAAGTGCAGGAGGATTGAATATTCACCACTCTCAGTCCCTGGAGAAGTTTGTGGGTGACCTGGATCTAAATGTCTCAGCTCACAGGTTGTCCCCTCTTGCTCAGGAAGCCTCATTGTCAGTGTTCTGGCTTCAGCTGTACCTCCAGTCACCAATTTTGGAGTTTAGGATCCTCTGTCCCTCAGATAAGGTGTGTGCTGGTTGTTACAAATTATTGGATCCCCCAATAACTTGTATATTATAGCAGCAGGAAAACACAAATTTTAGTTTTAAAGAAAGATATACTTAATTAATATTAATTATATATGAAAAATGATCATATTAGAAATAGTAGTTGAAAATCATTAAGCTAAAAGATAATTTACAAGAGAAGGAAACTTGTAGGCAATATTTGATAATAACACCATTCTATTGTGTAAATGTACCACAATTTCTGTATCCATTTCTCAATTGAGGAGCATCTGGGTTGTTTCTAGGTTCTGGCTATTACAAATAAAGCTGCTACAAACGTGGCTGAGCAAATGTCCTTGTTGTGCACTTGACCATATTTTGGATATATGCCTAGAAGTGGAATAGCTGGATCTTGAAGAAGAAGAAGCACTATTCCTAATTGTCTGAGAAAGGGCCAGATTGATTTCCAAAGTGATTGTACAAGTTTACATTCCCACCAGCAATTCAGGAGGCGTCTTCTTTCTCCACATCCTCTCTAGCATGCATTGTCACTTGAGTTTTTGATCTTAGTTATTCTGATGGGTGTAAGGTGAAATCAGGGTCATTTTGATTTGCATTTCCCTGATGAATAAGAACTTGTGCATTTCTTTAAGTGTTTTTCTGACATTCGATATTCCTCTATAGAAAATTCTGTGTTTAGCTACTCAGCAATTAAAAACAAGGAAATCATTAAATTTGCAGGCAAATGGTAGGAACTAGAAAAGATCATCCTGAGTAAGGTATCCCAGAAGCAGAAAGATATACATGGTATATACTCCCTTATAAGTGTATATTAGACATATAATATAGGATAATCATACTAAAATGTGTACATCTAAAGAAGCTAAGCAGAAAGGAGGATCATAGCAGCTTAATTTGTAATAGCCGGAATCTGGCTATATGTCTCTTAACTGAGAAATGAATACAGAAATTGTGGTACTAAATACTCAACAGAATGGTACTCAGTGATTAAAAATAAGAAAATCATGAAATTTGCAGGCAAATGGATGGAACTAGAAAAGATCATTCTGAGTGTGGTAACCCAGAAGTAGAAAGGGTATATACTCACTTTTAAGTGGATATTAGCCATGTTATATAGTAGAAACACACTAAAATCTATAGTCCTAAGAAATGAAACAACAAGGAAGACCATAGGAAAGATGCTTTATCCCCATTCAAACAAACAGTATAGACATCTCAAGTGGGAGAAGACAGGGAACAGGGCAGGAACCTTCCACAGAAGACCTCTGAAAGCATGTACCCAGCAGGGTATCAAAGCAGATGCCAAGTCTCATAGCCAAACCTTTGGCAGTGTGCAGGAAATCTTATGGAAGAAGGACTTATAGAAAGACCTGTAGGGGACAGGAGCTCCACGAAGAGACCTACAGAGCCAAAAATCTGACCCTAGAGGGGCATGCAAAGAGTGATGCTCCAACAAAGGACCATGCATGGAGAGGACCTAGTCCCCCTTGCTCTCTGATGTAGCCCATGGGCAGTTCAGTCTCCATGGGGGTTCCCTAGTAAAGGGAGCAGGGGGGCTGTCTCTGACATGTACCCAGTGGCTGGCTCTTTGATCACCTCCACCTGGGGTTGGTGGGCAGCTTTGCCAGGTGCAGAGGAAGACAATGAAGCCATTTCTAATGAGACCTGATTGGCTAGGATCACTAGAGGAGAGGCATAGGTGGAGAAGACGGAAGGATGGTGGGACTGGGAGGAGATGAAGGAGGGTGCCATAACTGGGATACAAAGTGAATAAATTGCCATAAATAATAAAAAAAAATGTGGAGAGAGAGAGAAAAAACTTTCTTTTTATCAAAATACCACACAAAGTGTGTAATTTCAATGACTTTCACAGGCGATATTCTCTAGAGACATCATTTGCCTTGCGTTTATATCCAAGAAGAAAGTTGCTCATGGAATTGGAGGATCAGTTGGCATGAGTGGGAATGACAGTTATTGCTAAGAATAAAGGAGCCAAGCTGACCAAAAGTTTCTCAGTCAGAAAGTGTGAGATTTGGAATGTGCCAATTATCTTCCACAATTTGCTAATGCAAGGGACAACTCTTTGCTTGTTATCTTTCAATCTGTCAATCTCAGTTGATTTTTCAGACGTAATTTCTGATCATAAAAATCCATTTGCACAGAACACTTGAGTGTTTCGTCTTGTATATTGAACAAGGGTAAGAAGAGATTACATGTGCTGGACTTCTTCTAAGAAGAATTTAGCAGAATCACACTTAAACTTCAGGAAAAATTAACTAGGGAAACAATACTGTCTCCATGCAGGCAACACCCCAACTTCTGTGAAAACAAGCAATTTGAATGGCATTTCACTTCTTTTGTGATGATAGCCTCCACAAAGACAAACATTTCATGATTTTTTTTATGTTGTAACCTCAACCCCATCAGTATCTACTAGATTTTCCAGTTTTATGTATTAAAGGAACAGATTGCAAAGCATCTACATTATATTTTCCCCATTAGTCAATACAACTTCATGGTGTTACTTACCCGTTTACTGCCCACTGTGTGAAACATAGCATAAAGGCTGGGAAAGAGTGGAAGGAGAGGGAAGGAAAGCCCGAAAGACTCGTACATCCAAACAGATACACAAAATAAAACAAAAGAACACACGAGCTATGAGGCAACAATCCGTATAACACCATCACAAACCATCACAAACACAAAGTACAACATCAGAAGCTAAAAATAACTGGGTAGGTGAAATGTGAGAGAAAGATCTCAGATCCTTACTTTTAAAAAGGAACACTAATTGTATAAGGTACAGAAACAGCAGATAAATCAAGGGTAGATGTCAATTCAAGACCTACATAAGAAAACTGGCAAAGAAAATGAAGCAGTAATTTGTAAGAGAAATTAAAACAACATGAAAAACTACAGCAAAAGAAAAATAGAGACATTGGAAAAGAATTAGACATAAATTCTGATACAGAATCAGTCATTTAAATAAAAATCACAGTGGAAAGCATCACCCACAGACAAGACTAAGAAGGATAACAACTTTCAAAAATAAGAAACAAAATTAGGACAAATATATGCAGACATATATTAAGGATAAAAATCAAACATACATAATAAAAACTTCCAAGGACACCAGGGTATAACTAAGAGGTCAACCCTAAAAGAATATACATGTTAAATAATGGAGCTAACATAAATTCTGAAGGAATAGACAATTGATTCAATTAAATTATAGTAGAAAACTCCTTAAATCTAGAAAAAGAAATAGATATTAAAACAAAAGGCGTAATAATGAAAAAACCAGAGTGGGAATTTGCTTAGAGTATAGTATTGCTTTCATGGAAATGGCCTTATTTAGCCTAGTATAATAAAAATTGAAAAATAAGTTGTAAAGCAGATATACAATATTAAAAACTCTAAGGTAAATATACCAACTCAAAAACAAAAATAGAATCATATAACATCCAATCTCTAATTGGAAACTCTAAAGTACAATAACTCATGGAATGGTGTACTTTAAGCTCTGCAATTAAGTAATTACAAAGCAAGATTTATAAACTCAGCACAGTTTTCTATTGAATTAGATAAAACCATAAGAAGATTTCAATGACTACAAATTAAGGCAAATCATGACAACCAAGCTAGTACTGCAGAAAATATTTAAAAGAATAATATACAGAGTGAAAAAAAAAAGACAGTCTTATCCATGGAAGCTAAGAGACCCGTACATATCACAAGAGAAATTGACAGCCACGAAGAAATGAACAACACCCAATACAGTTAATTAGAAAACTCTTAGTACTTGTAGGAAAGTAACTAAACTATGGGAAACAGTAAATTGCTCTCATTAACAATTTAAGTGCAAATGGATAAACTTACCGATTAAAAATCATAGACTAATTGCCTAGCTTTAAGGAACCTAATGCTGCAGCTCAGTGGTTAAGAAAGCTTGCTGCTCTTGAAGACCCAAGTTTGGTGTGTAGCACTCTTGTCCAACAGTGCATAACCAGCGGCATCTCTAGTTTCAGCAGCTCAAATGCTTTCTTCTGGCCTCCGAAGGCGTTTGTATACACTTGCCATATACATACTCAAATATACATAAATTAAAAAAAAAAAAACTTAAAAAGACTACCTTAGTCCAGTTATCTGTTTTCTACAAGAATACATAGTACTGAACAAAAGACATCCAAACACTGAGAGTCAAAGGATGGAGATTAAGTTACCAAGTAAATGGAAGTCCTAAACAAGTGGACATGTGTGTTTCCCTGTGTCATAGAGTACACTTCAAAACTTTTCAGAAAAAGTCAAGAAGCCCTTTTCATGTTAAAAAAAAAACTAGTTAACAGTTACATCTATAAATAGTTTGCCCTTAATTTTGGGGTTCACAGTTTCATAATTACTCCCCACCCCCAAAACATCACTACTATTTTACATTCTGTTAAAATATCCATGGGAGCCAGATTTCTTCCTGTTTAATTTTGGTCATTTTTTAACAGTGTTTTTAATTTTTTTCTATCATGTAGAAAAAAAATTCAAGGACAGACTTTTTAGACTTTTAAAAACATTCCTAACCTTCCTCAAACACAAGAAACCTCTTGTGTTTCTTTTTACTTATTCAGTGAATAAAGTAGGCAAATCCCCTGCCCCTTCTAAACACAGGCAATTCACAGCTTGTATCATTGCAGTATCTTTAGAGTCTAGGGTAGTGGAACACCTGTTTCTCCCCTGATGGCAGCAGAAATACGTCTTATGTTAATGTAGTACAAGTGAGCTTCTCTCCTTATGAGGCTGTGTGACTAGCAGAGAAAAGAGGATTCCCTGCCCACCACACACACACACACACACACACACACACACACACACACACACACACATCCCCTAGTGACTAACTTCTTGAAATCAACCGAGTCTTGGGCATAGAACTACCTATGCTATCATGGTCATTATATCTTTTCAGAAAAAAAAAAAATTCTTGGGTGTATACATATTTGCTGTTTGTTTTTTATACTTAAAAGGAGGTGGGGTCTTATGTTCAGATACAATTCTCTAGATTCTATTATTCTTTGCTTGAATGACCTACAAATACTGCTTACAGAATATGGGACCCAGCTATTAAAGTAAAAATCTGGCATTTCTGGATAGCTTATGACCTTGTTACATTATGATAAACTCCCTTTCACAGCTGGGTTTCCTGTTTACCTGATCTGGGAAAGCCCAGATTTGCTAAGGAGTGTCACACAGCCCTAAGAGCGATTATAAACCCAACTCTTTCATGATAAGAACCTCAACAAGCACTTGGGGATTCCTGGAAACACCAACCTATGCTAATGAGATGTCTTGGAGTCTTGGCTTTCAACCAAAGACCTTTGACCATACCTGGAGCTCTTCCCTCATGCATAGGATAATTAAGTACTGCTTTCCCCCTCTTATGACAGGGCTGTTTTGTTACATGTAAATCAACAATCTCTGGCATCCCAAGCCCCAGTGAATCAAGCACATTCATCCTCAAAACTCCTCCTACTGCCCAAGAGTTATAAGTCCCTGATTCACAAAACAAACCCCGTCTCACTCCATTCCTCCACCATGACCACTTTAAAGTCATCATTTATTCTGAGGGAGGAACAATTCTCTGAATGCTTCTGGACCACTCAGGGAAATACAGACTGACTTCCAGTCAGTCAGCCACACTCTGTTGGCCGCTTTGAGCTTCTGTTGTTTGTGAGTGTGTCCTGCCAGAACTTCAGTCTCCTCAGACCTGCCTTACATTAGGTTTCAGACTTTTGCCTGTACCCCTGTCATGAATCAAAGGGCTATTGTTGGGATCAGTAAGCAGGCATCTCTACAGCCAGTTCCAAGGGACCTGACAAACCGGTTATCAGGCATTTGTGAAGCCACCAAGAAGACCACCCGCTGATCACCTGGAACCACCTGCACATGCTCTGGGTCACCTTATAAGAGAACTCCTGAAGCCCCTCCTCCCTCTCTTTCTCTTCCACCTAGACTCTCTGCGACCTCCTTTCCCTTACCCTAATAAACCTCCCACGTGGAACCGGTCTATCATCACAGACTTTTGGAACACCTCGATTTCCACTGAGGTCTGGTATTAGCAATTTCATTTAAAAGATCTAAGTGTAAAAAGTGAAAATTTCATTTCCACCTTCCAGGGTGAGAACACAAGCCTTGCCTAGCTCATTAACCTTGCCCTAAGTGCTCTAATAGTTCCTGAGAGAAACATGAATTGTTTTTGTTGTTATTGTTCCGGCCCAGAAGCAAAGAGCACCTAGACTAGCCTGCAGGAGAAATGAGCATATCTGTTTCCAGCCAGGCAGCCCACTGTTGGGAAATGTAGAAAGAAGGCTTTGCCTGAGATAGCCCAGGCTACCTCTGGACTCAGTTTTCTCATACTGTGTTGTACACAGGCGAAGGAGTGGGCGAATGAGCACTGGATCTCTTTGTGTTTGAGGCTCCTAGGAATCATCATCATGATAAGTTAAGACCTTATTAACTTACTAACATTTCTTTCTTTCTTTCTTTCTTTCTTTCTTTCTTTCTTTCTTTCTTTCTTTCTTTCTTTCTTTCTTTCTT
>NW_026591877.1:0-11016 GCF_907164565.1 Psammomys obesus
TGTGTGGAGAACAGGAGGGAGGAACTGGGAGGAGTCGAGGGGGGGGGCTTCAGCTGGGATACAAAGTGAATAAACTATAATGAATATAAATAAATAGATAAATATTTTTAAAAAGATTAATACCATTAGCTTTCCCAGTAGCAGCCAAAAGTTTTAGATATCAAAATGCTCAGTGCTGCCTCAGAGTTTAAAATGGCTGGTGCATTAACTCAGATATAGGGTAGGTTCTGCCAAAGAAGTGAATGAGCTATTTCTGGCTGCACTGGATTCTCTGTAAGAACATCTGGGTAACTTCTGGCCATTAGGAACCTAGTTCAAGGCTCAACAGCAAAAGTCAATCCAGACAAGACCAGATGAAAGTCATCAGATTGCTCTAAAAGAGTTTGTTCCTTTATTATCTCCTTTTAAGAAAGCAACAGCAAGTTTCATTTATATTAAAAGAAAAACCATTTTTTTTTTAAAACATAAAGGGAAAAATGTGGATATAAACATGTTTTTATTTTGGTCCCAGGTGTGAGACTGAGAGACCAAAGAATTAAAAATTAGATTTTTGAGGTATTGGTATAACGTTTAAGGCACAAGCCTGAAAAAAGGCCAGCCAGGCTGAGACATGTCCAGCCACCTGGGGAGAGTAACTAGCTTTACTGCATTCTTTTCCTGCCTGCTAGAGATACAGTTCCTAGGAAGCTGACCCATATGGCCAGGCCAGAACTCTTTATGGTCTTGGTGCCTGAAGTAAACCAATCACTTTAAAAGTCAGTTTCCCTTACCCAATCATATAAAGCCAAGGCATGTAAAACACCACTTGCATTTATTCCCTTTAAAAACCTTGTTCTCCTAGACCACCCGCTGCATTTCTCTCCTCCTTCCACAGGAAGTTTTGTGACCTGGGCTTGAGCTCCTGTTGCGTACATTGTGCTGGTACATTGTTTTCTTGTGTTGTTCTTTTATGGGTTTGTTTGTTTATGGTGGTCTCAGTAGGCAGGTGACCAAACAGCTGTGCACCATGGTGACTTTGCCTGCCCCAAGCTCCCAGCGCTATAAGATGGGGTACCTCTGGTTGTTGGCAGGAGCATGCCTCCGGGCGGGACAGATGAAGAACTCCCAAGAGCAGGGGGAGCTGCTTGAGCTCGCCCAGGCTAAAGGGACAAAGTGCTTGAAATTATGGTTGGATGGAATAATTAAAGTTTCGTCTGTCTGTTTAAGTGTATGAAAGACCATTGCATGCATGCTTCTTTCTGACTGATCTTAAATGGCCATATGCTCTGTATGTCTTGGTTATAGATTAAGAGTTAGTGGATCTGTTTAAAGGTTAAATTCAAACTTTTTTAGAACATATATATGTGTGCATATGTGCTTTAAGATCTATAGAATCATAAATATTTGTAAATAGCAACCATGTGGCTTGCCATGCAATGTGATGTGACTCTGCCATCTTGAAACTGCCATGTGGTGTGGGTCAGAGTAAAGAAAAAAAATTTACAGAACCTCTTAGTCATAATGAATTTTGTTTATTATCCTATTTCCTTTTAGACTAAGAAGACAAGTCTCATTTTAAATTGGTATTGGTTTTAGAGATTAGATTGTTTACACTGGTAAATTTATGGTTTTGACTTTTTCAATTATGGTTAGGCTTTATGATTTCACTCCTAAAATGGGGTACTTTATTTTGATATTGCAAAAGCAGATTTCTTCTAAAAATGTGTTTAAGTCTATGAAACATTTTAAAGTTTATCAGGTATTTTATAATAATGTCTATATGAATTTTATATATATATACATACATATATATATATGTATGTATATATATATATATATATATATATACACATATATATATATATAACTCAGGGTCGTGTTTTTGCAGTATATTGTATGTGTGATTCGGCCCTGGTTTGTGAAGGCCTATTCAGATTAACAGGATGACTTTAAGTGTATGCCTGACCACCAGCTCCTGAGTGAATGGATTAATGCTGTTTCTTACTGGCCGATAGGTTTGGTGTGGCCAGAATATTTCAAGTACAGCTTAAAATTGTTCTATACTCTTCTGTTATGCAGTTGGTTCTAAAACCTATTTGATTACAACAGTAGAACTTTTGGTTACAGGAAACTGTAAATGTTCCACAGTGGTATTCTGTGGGTGTAGCAATACCATCAGCAACACCTAATGGCTATGTTTTGGATTGCCGGCCACAGCCTGTACCAACAGTGGCTGGCCACCATGTTGGCCCAGGGATAAAGAAGGTGGACCCATGGTTTTACTGCCTTTTTTGTTGAGGGCTTCCAGCTGTGTTCAGTTTCCTGTTTAGTGCTAAGTGCAACTTTTGTCCTTTAAGCTTTTTGCTGCTCAGTCTAAATGCAATGTGGAAGGATCAGCAAGATTTGCTAGCCCCTCTATGAACTGTACCTGATTGAAAGTTTTACTTTGATTTCAGTTCAGGAATATATTTAAAGTTTTGCTAATGACTACAGTTGGTTATGAGATTGAGGTTTAACTAGTCTTTTGTTTATGTTTTTGAGGTTAAGACTAGGATGGGTAACTACAAGGTTTGCCTATGTAGATCTTCTTGAAATAGATATGTTTCTAAAACACCTATCTAAGAAATATGCCAGAATTAGAGTTATGACATTCTGTTTTATAGAGTGCAGTTTAGAGCACACGATAAAGATAGACAAAGAATAACTCAGAAATGCTGGCCCTGAATCTTGTCAGAGATCTGATGAATATGGCATTTTGACATGTGTAAGCTTATTATGACAGAGAGTCCCCAAATCCTCACAGAGTTCCCCAAGGTCTCCAAGAAGATTTGGGCACAACAACAGATGACTCCCACTCCCACTCCCAGATTGTGGTATGCTCCACTGGGCAAGACTCCTGCAACTGGCCCACCGCTAAGGCCCAGCCTAAACTGTGGACAAAGCTGTGGACACCTGGAGAGTCATTGTTTCATGTTGCTGAAGGTGATGTGAGGTCAATCTCTTATGTTCTTTTTTTCCACAGAAACAGTCTCTCATCTGTGCCTGATGGCCAGACTGCCTCTGCTCACGATGCCATGAGACCACAGGAGCCAGGGACAACTGTTTAGGTGGTGGACCGACTAGTCATCACTGTCATTTTGATTGGTACATAGATTGGTTCATTAATTTGGCTTACAATTTATCCTTCTCAGGTCTCTGACCACATTGATGTCTAAGGTAAGCTACTGGTAACATTGCAGCTAAAACGCATACAATTAGATTCACTGTTAGTTCATTTGTCAATTCATTAACTAGTAAGAACTACTAGGTACTAGTAGTTCTGACTGACTTCATGTTAATTGCCTGTGTCTTGTGGTAAATAACTGGATTGGTGTAAGGTGTGAGGATATGAAGATTTAAGTTAGGATTTTCCCTTACCCAATCATATAACACCAAGGCATGTAACCTGCCACTTGCAGTTTTTCCTTTTACAAACCTTGTTCCCCTAGACTGCCCTGTCACATTCCTCTCCTGCTTCCACAGGAAATTTGGTGACCTAGGCTTGAGCTTGTATTGAATAAACCCTCATGTATTTGAAGTGGAGTTGATTCCTGGGGGTCTTTGGGGGTCTCAAGAACTGGACATAAGAGGATGTGGAACTGATTCAGAAGGTCCACAGCAGCAGACTATTTGCCTCGTGCAGGCTCTGAGAGGAGCTCTTTGCCAGCTGCAGAGAGTTTAAATCTGAGGCTCTGGAGAGAGAATAAGTGCCAGAGCACAGAGAGTGTGGTGCTGAAAGAAAGAAGAATGCTGCTACTGCTTCCTGTTGCTGCTCCTGGTTGCTTTTGTGAGACAAGAAGCTGGTGATCTCCTGAAACTAGGATTGGACTGGTTCCAAGGAACCTAAACACGCTAACAAGCAGGAAGCAGCTAAGAGAACTGTGCCTCCTCTCCCACTAACACTTTCTCTCTCCTACCTAGTGTTGGGGTGTTGGAGGTGATTGGGATGGAGTGGGGAGAAAAAGATATAACAAATGTAAATAAAAAAGGTTTTTGTTTTTTAAGTATGCCGAAGTTGAAGGAAATGAGTAAAACAGATCAAGCCTGGAAAGCTGAAAAACATACAAACAAACAAAAAATAACCAAGGGAAATCTATAAATGCAAAATTTAGGAACACAAACAGCAATTACAGAGTTCAAGCCACAACCAAAAAAAAAAAAAAGAAGAAGAAGAGAGAATCTCAGGCACTGAATACATGATAGAAGAAATGGATACATCTCTCATTTTGTTAAATCAAAAGAAGGAGGAGGAGAAGACGATGAAGAGAAGAAGAAAGAAAGAAAGAAAGAAAGAAAGAAAGAAAGAAAGAAAGAAAGAAAGAAGAAAAAGAGAATGAAAGTGAAAAAAAATCAGGCACTAAACATCTGGGAAATTTGAAACATTATAAAAAAACAAAATCTACGTGTAATAGAGATAAGGGAAGGACCAAAAAAAAAAGAAAAGAAAAAACCCAGGTGAAAGGCACAGAAAATATTTTGAACAAAATCATAGAAGAAATACTTTCTAACCTAAAGGAGATACCTATCAAGATACAAGAAGCCTACAGAACACAAAATAGACTAGACCAGAAAGAAAGTCCACTCAGCACGTATCAAACACTAATTTTTTCAAAACAACGAAAGAATATTAAAAGCCACAAGTGAAAAAGATCAAGGAACCTATAAACACCAGCAAAACTTTCTACCACAATAGATGGAGAAAACAAAACTTTCATGATAAAACCAAATGTAAACATTCTGTCTATAAACTTAGCCTTACAGAATGAACTAGAAGGAAAACTATAACCTAAAGAAGTTAACCACACCCCAGAAAACACGGGGAATAAATAACCCTAGACAAGAAACTACAAAGAGAAGTGCACACACAGCCACTACCACCACCACCACATATCTCTCAACACCCGTGTTCTGAACTCAACAAAGAAAGCGCACAGATTATCAGAATGGATTAGAAAAAAAAAAAAATGTGTTCTTTTGCTGCATAAAAACAAAAACAAAAAAAATAAAAAACATTAACATCAAGGATAAATTTTTCCACAGGGTAAAAGGATGAAAAATACATTATCTGAAAATGGATCTACTGTAGTCGTTTTAATATCTGACAATATATAGTTCAAAACAAAACTAATCAGAATGGATAGGGAAGGACACTACTTGTACATCAAAGCAAGACTCCACCAAGAAGACATGCAATTCTTAACATTTATGCAGTAAAGACAGGGGTGCTGGAGTTCATAAAAGAAACAACACTACAGCTTAAGTTACATGTTTGTAAGGACCATGTATGGCTGCAACCTAGAGCCCCCACTCAGATGTAGCCCTTGGTAGCTCAGCATCCAAGTGGGTACCCTAATAAGGGGAACAGGGACTGTTTCTGACATGAACTCGATGGCGGGCTCTTTGACCTCTCCAGGGAGGAGCAGCCTTGCTAGGCCACAGAGGAGGACTTTGCAGCCAGTACTGAAGAGAACTAATAAACCAGTATGAGATGTAAGTGGAGGAGGTTCTCCCTTATCAGTGAGTGGACTTGGAAAGGGGCAGGGAGGAGATGAGCGTGGGAGGGTGGGATTGGGAGGGAAAGAGGGAGTGGGATACAGCAGGGATATAAAGTTAACAAACTAACTAATATTTAAAAAATAATAATTAAAAAAAGTTACATGTTTGTATAAGGACTTAACAACCCTTATCCAAATTACCCTTAAACAGATAGGGGAAAAATTCTTCACCCCACTCTCACATATATTCCTATTATCCATACAGAAAAAGACAGAAAATGTTGGAGGCATATTAGGTCATGGACGAAATGGACCTAATTGATATTTACAGAATTGTACCCAAGTACAAAAGAATACACCTTCTGCTCAGCACCTCATGGACTTTTCTCTAAAATTGACCAAATATTCAGATGTAAGATATGTCTCATCAGATATAAGAAAATCAAAATTACACTCTGCATTCTATTTGACCACCATGGATTAAAACTGGTTATTGTCAACAACAGAAATAACAGAAAGCATCTTAAGACAGATATAAAAGGTAAGTTTATACCACTAAGTGCCTACATAAAAAAAAATTACATCTCATATTAGCAACTTAATAGCCCATCTGAAAGCTCCATAATAAAAGGAAGAAATCCAACCCAAAAGTTATATATGGAAAGAAATAATCAAACTGAGGGTTGACATCAATCAAGAAAACCAAGAACAAATAAAACAATAAAAAGAATCAATGAAACAAAGAGTCATTTCTTTGAGAAAGTTAAACATATTGACAAACCCTTATCAGCTACTAATATATAGAGACAATACTCAAATTAACAACATTAGAGATAGAAAAGGGACATAAAAGCAGACACCAAAGAAATCCAGAGAAGCATAAGAATATTAAAAACCTGTAGTCCACAAAATTGGGAAGTCTAAAAGAAATGGATAATTTTCTCAGTACATACCACTACCAAGCTAAAAGCAAGGTCAGATATGCAATTTAAACAGAACTATAATGCCTAGTGAGATAAAAGTATTCATTAAATAATTTTTTAAAAAGCTCATGGATTTAGCATAAAATTCTACCAGACTGTCAAAGAAGAGTTATTGCCAATACACCTCAAATTATTTCACAAAAAAGAAACTGAAAGAACATTGCCAAATTTGTTAATGAGGCCACAGTTATTCTGATATCTAAATCATATTAAGATCCAATAAAAGAGAATGTTACAGACCAATTTCCAGCATGAACATAGATGAAAAATTTTCAACAAAATACTTGCAAACCAAATCCAAGAACACACCAAAATCATCATCTACCATGATAATGCAGGCTTAATCCCATAGATAAAAGGATCGTTGAATTTGTGAAAATCAATAAATGTAATCCACCATATAAACAAACTGAAAAACAAAAATCACATGATCTTCTCATTAGATACAGAAAAGGCCTTTTAAATATCCAACAGTTATTTATGATAAAAGTTCTGGGGAGATTAAGGACACAGGGGCGTACCTCAATATAATAGAGACAGTTTACGGCAAGTACATAGCGAACATAAACTTAAAATGGAGAGAAACTCAAAGCATTTCCACTAAATTGAGGAACAAGACAAGGCTGTCCACTCACTCCATATGTATTTCATATAGTACTTGAAATAATTTTGTAGAATAATAAAATTGAAGAAGATCATGAGGATACAAATTTGAAAGTATTTTTATCATATCATCTGAGAAATGTATGATAGTATATAAAAAATGGCCTTAAACATTCTTTTGAGAAATTGCTATAGCTGATAAACACTTTCAGAAAAGTACCAGGATACAAAATTAACTCACAAAATTACTAAGTCTTCCTATATATAAATAACAAATGGACTGAGAAAAAAAATCTGAGAAATAACTCAGTTTAAAAAAGCCTCAAGGAATATACAATATTTTTATTAACTATAAGCAATCATGTCAAAGACTTGTATGTTAAAATCTCCAAAACATTATCCAGGTGATGGTGGTGTCTGCCTTTAATCCTAGCACTTGGAAGGTAGAGGTAGGTGGATTTCTGTGAGTTTGAGGCCAACCTGGTCTACAATGAGAGTTCCAGGTAGCAAGATCTGCACAGAAAAACCCTGTCTCAAAAACCAAACCAAACCAAACTAAAACAAAAACCTTCAAGACATTAAAGAAAGAAATTGAAGAAGGTATTACAAGATGAAAGATCTTCTGTGCTCATGGACCAGTAGGATTAATATAGTAAAAATGGCCATCCTACCAAAAGCAATCTATAGATTCAATGCAATCTCCATCAAAATCCTCCACAGACATTGAAAGGACAATTTTCACCTTCACATGGAAACACGAAATAGCTAAAACACTCCTGAGTAATAACAGAACTACTGGAGATGTCACCATCTTTGACGTCAAGTTGTACTAAGTGTTGCAGTAACAACAGCATGGTATTGGCACTTTGATCAATGAAATTGAATTGAAGAGTCAGTTGTAAGTTCACATAAAATGGACATTTAATTTTTTTATAATCAATCTAGAAATACATACTGAAAAAAGGCAACAGCTTCTTTTACTTCTGGTCACAATGGAAGTCTGAATACAGAAGAATTCAAATAGGTCTATGGTTATTACCCCACACAAAACAACTCCAAATGAACAAAGACCTCAACATAAAACCATATACACTGAAGCGTGACAGAAGAGAAACAGAGAAGAGCCTTGACCTTATTTGCACAGGAAAAGACTGTCTGAATGGAACACCAATAGTGTAGGCATGAAGGCTAACAATAAATAAATGGGACTTCCCGAAACCAAAAAGATTCTGTACAGCAAAGGAAAACATCTGAACTCAGCTGCAGCCTCAAGAATGCAGAAAGATTTTTTAACAACTTCACATCCAATAAGGGTCTAGTACCCCAAATATACAAATAATTAAAAAAACTAGATATCAAGAAAACAAATAACCCAATTTAAAGATGGGGTATATATCTAAACAAAGAGGTCTCAAAGGAAGAAACTAATTTGACCGTGAAACACCTAAGGAAACACTTAATATCCTTAGTCATCATGAAAATTTGAATAAAAATAGCTTAAAATCTTATCTTATACCCATCAGAATGGCTAAGTCCAATAAAAAGTGAAAGCTCATGCTGGTGAGGTTGTGAAATGTGGAGAACATTCATCCATTGCTGGTGCAAACTTGTACAGCTTAGAAATCAGTGTGGTGGTTTTTCAGAATTATGGTAATTTATCTACCCCAAGATCCATCTATACCACTATTAGGAATGTACCCAAAGGATGTTTCATCCTACCACAAACACCTTTTCAAACATGTTTATTGCTGTTATATTCTTAGTAACCAGTAATTGTAAAGAACCTAAACTTCCCTGAACAGATGAATTAATTTTTTTTAAATGTGGTACATTTAGATAATGAAATATTACTCAGCCATTAAAACAAGGGGAAGAAAGTAATTTTCAGATAATTGGATGGAACCAGAAAACATTGTTCGGAGTGAGATAAGCCAGACCCAGAAAGACAAATATGGCATGTACTGACTTATATGTAGATGTTAGTTGTTATGTCAGTGATAACCAAGTTACAATACTTAGAGCCACAGAGATTAAGTATAGAGGAAGGGACTATTGGGTGGGGAGCAGATAGTTCTAGGAAAGATGAAATGGAATAGAAAACTATGGGTATGCTGGTGGGGAATGAGGGCACTGGAATGGGAGGAGCAATTGGGGAGGGGTAGGTAAGAAGAGCTTGGAATACAAGGAGAACAGCTAAAATCAAGGGTCATTTGAGGGATAGTATAGAAACATAATACAATAGAATATTTTAAACATATACGAGGATAATATAAATGAAATAGTCAAATAATGGGAAGACAACGCCCCAACTGGTCATCTCTTATATCCTAATTAAGCTTCCAGTTTGGGGTTTGGGTTACCTCAAATTGAGTTGTCAATCAAAGGAGTCCCATGTGAATCCCCAAACCACTCAGGCTATTGCCAAGACTAGAGTTTGCTCTACACAAAATGAAAGCAAGGTCCCAATGCTGAATACAACACTCATAAAACTCAATGAACATGGAGAAGTCAACCTGATGTAGGCATAGATTCTTCACCCCTCTGCGAAGACTCTGCTTTGCTATGTGAAGGGACTCTCTCAAGGGAGAAATGTGAATGCCAAACTAGCTACAAAACATTTGATCAACAATGGTATCCTGCCTGATTTGATTTATGACTCTTACAAAATGGAACCTATACCAGATGTTGCTTACATGACCAAGAATCCAAGACCAGATACCCCAGGGTCCTAGGGTAAACCAAATAATAATGTGCCAATATATATATTGCATTCTGCTACACTCATAGATCAGTTCCTTGCTCAGTTGTCATATGAGAAGCTTCCTCATGAAGCAGCAGATAGGAACAAGTTTAGAGACTTCCAGAAAGACAATATGCAGAAAGTGACAGACCCTAATGAACTCTTAACCCTTAAATGGGATATGTCCATCAAATCCCTCCTTAAGTGCTCATCACACTCTGCTGAAGAGGAGGCAGAAAGAGTGTAAGAGCTAGAGGGACAGCAAGAAAACAATTCCCTCTGAATTGAAGGGTGAAGACATATGAACCACAGAGACTGAGGAAGAGTTAGAGCTCTTCATGATGGTGTCTCCTGTCTCAACTTTATGCACATTTGGGCTCTCTTTCCTGTTTACATCCTTTTAATACTAATCTTAATTTCAGTTTTCCCCAGTCATCTGACTTAAGTCTTGGCTTGGCCCATTTTTGCATACTCTTGAATTCCATTAATCCTGAAAGTCAGGTCTTCCAATGTGTGTGCCTTCCCCCCCCCCTCCCCTCTTGGCTACAGTTCCTGAGAGAAACAAGAGGAAAACATAGCATGGACTATTTTCTTTCACCACCTGAAGCTCCTCTTGAAATATTGTTGTGGCAGAGTGAGAACAAAAGAAAAAGATGAAGGAAGGTAGGGAAACAAGATAAAAGGCAAGGAGGGAAGGAGGGAGGGAGGAAGGGAAAGAAGAAACTAAGGAGTCTTTAGTGCTAAAAGAACTCTGGCAAAGGAGTGCTGATCCTAGCTGGGAGGCATGAGACTTAGAACATATTTTGTCAGTCTTTTTTTTATTGCCAATTGGGAAGACTTCTGCCAAATAAGTATTGAGCCTGTGCACAGAGAACTCCTCTGTGCCGTAAGCCCATAACATAAAGCTGCTGACAAGAAGGTTCAGAAGATTTTAATGGGATTTGCCAGTTTTAACTGCACTATCTGTAAGAAAGTCATGTCAGGGTCAAATGAAAGGGGAGGAGGTCCTCCCCTATCAGTGGACTTGGAAAGGGGCAGGGAGGAGACCAGGGAGGGAGTTGGGGAGAGGGAGGGAATAAGGGAGCAGGATACAGCTGGGATACAGAGTTAACAAATTGTAACTAAAAATAAAAAGAAAAGAAAAGAAAAGAAAAGAAAAGAAAAGAAAAGAAAAGAA
>NW_026591878.1:0-9521 GCF_907164565.1 Psammomys obesus
CTATCTATCTATCTATCTATCTATCTATCTATCTATCTATCTATCTACACACACACACACACATATCCGTGCAGAAGGAAATGTCCAACTTTTAAAGAGAGTGAATGAGATGAAAATCACGGCAGCGACTAAAGGAACCCCCAACAGTGTGTTGTCCAAGCACCTTCTCAGTCCTATTAAAACTTGGAAAAATGTTTAAACAAAAAATATTATTTTATATCAACTTCTGTATTAATGAAAGTTTTCCCTTTGTCGTATTTATGTACTTGGTGTCCTGCCATGTACCCCCTTACCTTCTGGTCTCTCATAAGCCATGTTCTTATTTATTATGTTTGTTCAACCATATTTCTTGGACCTTACCACATATATGATGAAATTCTGTAGAATTCTGCACTATCTGATACAGCATTTTAATCTCATACTGCTCCGTTTGTCCAGTCACAGTGATGCAGAGTCCATTATCAAAAGACATAGAAAATTCTAGAGTTTTCATGATGACTTTATTTCTAATGTAATGATGATAAATATTTATAATAAATTATTTTTTGATTTATTATTATTATTATTTACAATTTATTCACTTTGTATCCTGGCTATAGCCCGGTCCCTTATCTCCTCCTGTTTCCACCCTTCCTCCTTCTCCCCCTCTCCCCGCTTTGTTCCACCCCTAGTCCACTGATAGAGGAGGTCCTCCTCACCTAGCCAATCAGCTCTCATCAGGACTGTCCGGATCCTCTTTCTCTGTGGCCTAGTAAGGCCACCACACAAGGAAGGTGATCAAAGAGCAGTCAACCAAGTTCATGCCAGTGACTACCCTTTATCCCCACATGGAGACTGAGCTGCCCACAGGCTACATCTGAGCAAGAAGGTCTAGGTCCTCTCCATGCATGGTCTAGGTTGATCCATCAGCTCCTGTAGGCCCCACTAGACCCAGATTTTTTAGCTCTGTTGGTCTCCTTATAGAGATCCTGTTCCCTCCAGTTTCTGTCTCCCCTTCTTCCATAAGATTCTTCACTATGCCCAAAGTTTGGCTATAAGTCTCAGCATCTGATACCCTGCTGGGTAGAGTCTTTCAGAGGCCCTCGATGATAGGCTCTTGTCCTGTTCCCTGTCTTCTCTTGCTTCAGACGTCTGTCTATCATGTTTGTTGTTCTGAGTGAGGATTAAGCATCTTCCCTAGGGTCCTCCTTGCTGTTTTGCTTCCTTGGTATGTTTATTCTATATTATATGGCTAATATCCACTCATAAGTGACTATATACCATATTTGTTTTTTTGTTTGTTTGTTTGTTTTGTTTTTGTTTTTGTTTTGCTTTTGGGTTCCCTCACACAGGATGATCTTTTCTATTTCCTTCCATTTGCCTAAAATTTCATAATTTTCTTGTTTTTAATTGCTGAGTAGTATTCCATTGGGTAAATGTACCAAAATTTCTTTATCCATTCCTTGATTGAGGGACATCTAGATTGTTTCAAGATTCTCTGTATTACAAATAAAGCTGATAGTTGAGCGAATGTCTTTGTTGTATGGTTGAGCAACTTTCAGATATATGCCCAGGAGTGGTATAGCTGGATCTTGAGTTAGTACTATTGCGAATTTTCTGAGAAAGTGCCTGATTTATTTGCAAAATGATTGTACAAATTTACATTCCCGCCAGCAATAGAGAAGGGTTTCTTTCCCTTTCTCTGCAAACTCTCCTTTATGTGCCATCACTTGAGTTTTTTATCTTAGCCATTTTGAATGGTGTAAAGTGAAATCTCAGGGTTGTATTGACTTGTATTTCCTGGATGAATAAGGACATTGAACATTTCTTTCAGTGTTTTTCTGCCATTCAAAAGTCCTCTGTTTAGCTCTACACTCCATTTTTTTCAATTGGATTACTTGATTTTTTGCTGTTTAACTTCTTTAGTTCTTTATATATATTGGATATTATTTCTCTATCAGATAAAGGGTTGGTGAAGATCCTTTCCCAGTCTGTAAGCAGTCGTTTTGTTTTGATGACAGTGTCCTTTGCTTTACAGAAGCTTTTCAGTTTCATGAGGTCCCATTTATTGATTGTTGCTCTTAGAGCCTGTGCTGTTGGTGCTCTGTTCAGGAAGTTGTCTCCTGTGCCAATGAGTTCAAGGCTCTTCCCCACTTTTTCTTCTAAGCAGTTTAGTGTGTCTGGTTTTATATTGCGGTCTTTGATCCACTTGGACTTGGTTTTGTGCAGGGTGATAAGTATGGATCTATTTTCATTTTTCTGCACGTAGACATCCAGTTGGACCAGTACCATTTGTTGAAGATGCTGTCTTTTTTCCATTGAATGGTTTTGGCATCTTTGTCAAAAATCAGGTGTCCATCTCAAGAGGAATATCAAATGGCAGAGAAACACTTAAAGAAATGTTCAACGTCCTTAGTCATAAGGGAGATGCAAATCAAAACAACCCTAATATTTCACCTTACACCCATCAGAATGGCTAAGATCAAAAATTCAAGTCACAACACATGCTGGAGAGGTTGTGGAGAAAGGGGAACCCTCCTCCACTGCTGGTGGGAATGTAAACTTGTACAACCACTCTGGAAAGCAATCTGGCGCTTCCTCAGACAACTACGAATAGCTCAAGATACAGCTATATAACTCCTAGGCATATACCCAAAAGAGGCTCAAGTACACAATAAGGACATTTGCTCAACCATGTTTGTAGCAGCCTTATTTGTAATAGCCAGAAGCTGGAAACAGCCCAGATGCCCCTCAGTAGAGGAATGGATACATAAATTGTGGTTCATCTACACAATGGAATATTACTCAGCAATAAAAAAAAAAAGGAAATCATGAAATTTGCAGGTAAATGGTGGGATCTGGAAAAGATCATCTTGAGTGAGCCATCCCAGAAGCAGAAAGATGCACATGGTATATACTAACTAATTTAGAATAAACTTACTAAAATTTGTACACTTAAAGAAACTTATCAAGAGGGAAGACTCTTGCTAAAATGCTCAATTTCTATCCAGAAAGGCAAAGAGGCTGGACATTAGAAGAAGGAGAAAAGAGGGAACAAGTCAGGAGCCTGACACAGAGGACCTCTGAAAGGCTCTGCTCTGCAGACTATCAATGCAGATGCTGAGACTTATGGGCAACCTTTGGGCAGAGTGCAGGGACTCTTAGGGAAGAAGTGGGAAATAGTAAGATCTGGAGAGGACAGGAGAGCAACAAGGAGAGCAACAGTACCAAAAAGTCTGAGCACAGGGGTCTTTCCTGAGACTGATACTCCAACCAAGGACTATGGATGGAGTACATATGTAGTATGTAGTACATCCAACTGCACAGATGTAGCCCATGGCAGTTCAGTGTCCAAGTGGGTTCCATTGTAATAGGAACAGGGACTGTCTCTGACATGAACTGATTGGCTTGTTCTTTAATTTCCCCCTTTAATGAGGGGAAAGCAGCATTACCAGGCCACAGAAGAAGACAATGCATCCACTCCTGATGAGACCTAATTGACTAGGGTCAGAAGGAAGGAAAAGAAGACCTCCCCTATCAGTGGACTTGGGGAGGGGCATGCATGCAGAGGGTAGAGGAAGGGAGGGATTAGGATGGGAAGAGGGAGGAACCACAGGGGGGATACAAAGTGAATAAATTGAAATTAATGAAGAATTTTAAATAAAAGTCCTCTGTTGAATTCTCTGTTCAGCTCTGTACCCCATTTTTTAATTGGGTTACTTGATTTGTTGTTGTTTAACTTCTTGAGTTCTTTATATATAAAGATGCCTCTCAATAGAGGAATTGATGCAGAAACTGCGGTACATTTACACAATGGAATACTACTCAGCAATTAAAAACAAGGAAATCATGAAATTTGCAGGCAAATGGTAGGATCTAGAAAAGATCATCCTTAGTGAGGTATCCCAGAAGCAGAGAGACATATATGGTTTATACTCACTTAAAAGTGGATATAATATAGGATAAACATACTAAAATCTGTGCACCTAAAGAAGCTAATTAAGAAAGAGGACCATGGGTAAGATTATCAATCCTCACTCAGAAAGACAAATGGGATGGACATTGGAAGAAGGAGAAAACAGGAAACAGGACAGGAGCCTACCACAGAGGGCCTCTGAAAGACTCTACCCATCAGTGTATCAAAGCAGATGCTGAAACTAATAACTAAACTTTGGGCAGAGTGCAGGGAATCTTAGGAAAGAAGGGGGAGATATATTCTGGATATTAGCCTTCCGTCAGATAGAGGGTTGGTAAAGATCCTTTCCCAGTCTGTAGGCTTTTTGTTTGTTGACAGTGTCCTTCGCTTTACAGAAGCTTTTCAGTTTCATGGGGTCCCATTTATCAATTGTTGATCTTATTGCTGGTGCTGTTGGTGTTCTGTTCAGGAAGTTGTCTCCTGTGCCAATAAGTTCAAGGCTCTTCCCACATTTTCTTCTAACAAATTTAGTGTTTATTTTTATGTTGATGTCTTTGATACAATTGGACTTTAGTTTTCTTCAGGGTGATAAATTTGTATCTATTTGCATTTTCTACATGTAGATATTTAGAACCATTTTTTTTGAAGATGCTGTTTTTGTTCTATTGTATGGTTTTGGCATCTTTGTAAAAAATCAGGTGTCTGTAGGTGTGTGGTTTTATCTCTGGGTCTTTTATTCAATTCCATTAATCCACCAGTCTGTTTCTATGCTAATACTATGAAGTTTTTATTACTGTTGCTCTATATTACAGCTTGAGATCAGGGATGGTGATACCACCAGGAGATCTTTTATTGTACAGGGTTGTTTTAGCAATTCTGTGTTTTTGTTTTTCCATATGAATTTGAGAATTGTTCTTTCATTGTTTGTAAAAATTGTGTTGGTATTTTAATGACAGTTGCATTGAATCAATTGCTTTACTTATAATGACCATTTTTACCATGTTATTCCTACCAATCCATGAGCATGGGAGATCTTTCCATCTTCTCATTTATTTTTTAATTTCTTTCTTCAGAGAATTCAAGTTATTTGTGGCTATTGTGAAGGGTGTCGTTTCCCCAATTTCTTTTCTATTTAGGAAGGCTTCTTCTTCTTCTTCTTTTTCTCCTTCTTCTTCTTCTTCTTCTTCTTCTTCTTCTTCTTCTTCTTCTTCTTCGACTTAATATTGTATCCAGCTACTTTGCTGAAGGTGTTTAACAGTTGCTAGAACGTTTGGGGTCACTCATATATACTATCATATCATCTGTGAATAGTGATACTTTGACTTCTTCCTTTTCAATTTGTATGCCCTTGATCTCCTTTAGTTGTCATATGGCTCTAACTAGGAATTGAAGTACTATGTTGAAGAGATATGGAGAGATAGGGAAGCCTTACCTTGTCCCTAATTTCAGTGGGAATGATTTAAATTTCTCTCCATTTAGTTTGATGTTGGCTAGATGATTGCTATATATTGCCTTTATTAAGTTTAGGTATGTGCCTTGTATCCCTAACTCTCCAAAACTTTAAACATTAACAGTTGTTGGATTTTGTCAAATGCCTCTTCAGTATCTAAGGAGATGATCATGTGGTTTTTTTTTTCTTTCAATTTATTTATATGGTGGATTACATTGATGGATTTCCTTATTTTGAACCACCCCTGCATGTGTCGAATGAACCTTACTTGGCCATGGTGGATGATATCTTTGATGTGTTCTTGAATTTGTTTTGCAAGTATTTTATTGAGTATTTTTGCATCAGTTTTCATAAGAAAAATTGGTCTGAAATTCTTTTTCTTTCTTGGGATTTTGTGTGATTTAGGTATCAAGGTGACTGTCACCTCACAGAATGAGTTTGATAATATTCCTTCTGTTTCTGTTTTGTGGAATAATTTAAAGATTATTGGTATTAGCTCTTCTTTGAAGGTCTGGTAGAATTCTACACTTAAACCATCTGTCCCTGGATTTTTTTTGGATGGGAGACTTTTAATGATAGCTTCTATATCCTTAGGAGATACAGGACTGTTTAATTTATTTGACTGAACTTGATTCAGCTTTATTTAATGAAATCTATTAAATTTGTCCATTTCATGAAGATTTTCAAGTTTTGTTGTACATAGTGTTTTGAAGTAGGACCTAATGATTCTCTGGATTTCCTCAATGTCTGTCTTTAAGTTTCCCTCTTCATGTCTGGTTTGTTGTTTTGGATAGTGTCCCCTTGCCTTTTAGTTAGTTTGTCTAAGGTTTCATCTATCTTGTTATTTTCTCAAAGAACCAGCTCTTGGTTTTGTTGAGTCTTTGTATTCTTTTCTTTGTTTCTAATTTATTGATTTCAGCCTTGAGTTTGATTATTTCCAGCAGTCTACTCCTTTTGGGTGTGTCTGCTTCTTTTTGTGGTTGTTGTTTTGTTTCTAGTGCTTTTAGGTGAGCCATTAAGTTGTTTGTATGAGATGTCTCAGACTTCTTTCTGGAGGCAATTAGTTCTATGAACTTTCCTCTTCAGTGCTTTCATTGTGTCCCATAAATTTGGGTAAGTCATACCTTCATTTTCATTGAATTCTAGAAAGTCTTTAGTTTCTTTTTTTGTTTCCCTACCCCAGCTGTCATTGAGTAGAGTTATTCAGTTTCCATGGGTAGGCTTTCTGCTTTTTTCTGTTATTGTTGAAGTCTAGTTTTAGACCATGATGGTCTGATATGATACAAGGGATTATTTCAATCTTCTTGTCTGTTGAGGTTTGCTTTGTGCCAGACTATGTGGTCAGTTTTGAGAAGGTTCAGTGGGGTGATGAGAGATGTATTTTTTTGTGTTTGGATGAAAGTTCTGTAGACATCTATTAGATTCATTTGTTTTACGATCTCTGTGTCATTATTTCTCTACCTTCAGTCTTAATAGTCTGTCCCTTGGTAAGAGTCGGGTGTTGAAGTCTCCCACTATTAAGGTATTGAGATTGATATGTGATTTAAGCTTTAATGATGTTTATTTTACAAATGCAGGAACCCTTATGTTTGGAGCATAAATGTTCAGGATTGTGATGTCCTCCTGCTGGATTTTCCCTTTAAGGAGAATGAAATGTTCCTTCCCATTATTTTTGATTAATTTTGGTTGAAAAGTCTATTTTATTAGATTTTAGGATGGTTTCTCCAGCTTACTTCTTGGGTCCATTTACTTGGCAAACCTTTTTCCAGAACCTTACTCTGAGATAATGTCTATCTTTGTTACAGGGGTGTGTTTCTTGAATCCAGCACAATGTTGGATCCTGTTTTTGCAATCATCCTGTTAGTCTGTGTTTTTTTTTTTTTATTGGAGAGTTGTGTCCATTGATGTCGATAGATATTAGTGACCAATGATTTTTAGTTCCTTTATTGTGGAATTGGTGGTGATAGTGTGTTTGAGTGCATGTTTTCTTTTGGTTTTGCTGTTGTGAAGTTATTTATATCCTGTGTTTTCTTGGGTGTAGTTGAGCTCTTTGTGTTGGAATTTTCTTTCTTGTATCTTCTGTAGGTCTGGACTGCTATGTATGTATTTTTCAAATTTAGTTATGTCATGGAATATTTTATTTGCTCCATATATGTTGATTGAAAGTTTTGATGGGTATAGTAGTCTGCGTTGGCATCTGTGGTCTTAGTGTCTGCATGATAGCTGCCCAGGCCCTTCTGGCTTTCATAGTCTCTGTTGAGAAGTCTGGAGTGATTCTGATAAGTCTGCCTTTATATGTTACTAGGCCATTTTCCCTTGTCACTTTTTTAATATTTAATTTTTTATTAATTACAGTTTATTTACTTTGTAATCCAGCTGTATCACCCTCCTTCATTCTCTCCCAATCCCATCCTCCCTCCCTCATCTCTAAGTCCACTGTTAGGGAAGGCCCTTCTCCCCCTCCATTTGACCCTAGCCATTCAGGTCTCATCAGGACTGGCTGCATTGTCTTCCTCTGTGGCCTGGCAAGTCTGTTCCCCACTCAGGGGGAAGTGATCAAGGAGCCAATCCCTGAGTTCATGTCAGAGACAGTCCCTGTTCCCCTCACTAGGGCACCCACTTGGAGACTGAGCTGTCAGGGGCTACATCTGAGCAGTGGTTCTAGGTTACATTCATGAATGGTCCTTGGTTGGAGTATCAGTCTTGAAATGACCCCTGTGCCCAGATTTTTTGTTTGTTTGTTTGTTCTGTAGATTTAGTGTTTTGACTTTTATGTGGTAGCAGGAAATTCTTTTCTAGCCTAGTCTATTAGGTGTTCTGTAGGTCTATTAGTTGTTCTGTAGACATCTCTTTCTTAAGGCTGGGAAAATTTTCTTCTATGATTTCCTTGAAAATATTTTCTGGTCCTTGGAACCTGGAATCTTCTTTTTCAACTATTCCTATTACTCTTAGGTTTGTCTTTTCATGGTATTCTTGATTTCTTGGATGTTTTGTGTCCAGACCTTTTTTGATTTTGTTTTCGAATAATTGCATAATTATAGATTACTATCACATAATTATAGATTACGATCATTTTCCTGCTTTTAATTTGCAATGTAATATATGTTGATTTTTGGAGATTCTGGTGAAACCATGGTGTCCTGTTTTTGTTTGTTTGTTTGTTTGTTTGTTCCTTGTATTCTTATGCCAGCCTCTAGCCATCTGGTAGTTTGTAGCTTTGACTAATTGTTCTTGGAACCTGTGCTGCAGACTGGGTCCACCTGCCTCTTGAGTCTGGAGTACTCTCTGCTGGATTCACTGTCTCTGCGGTTCACTGTGACCAAAGTGTGCCAAGTAGCTGAGGTATAGGCAGAAAGATATCTGAGCCTAGAGCTGCTTCAGTGACCCACTGGCTTCCTTGAGATTTCAGACAGTGGGACTTGAGTCCCATGCCTAGCTCAGCTCCACAGTGTTCACTATCTGTGCTGTGCTGGCTGATTTTGACCTTGCTGAGCCATGCAGCCAGGAAGCAGGCAGAGTGGAGCTGTGCCTTCCACAAACTACAGGAAGGCAGTGAGTGTGAGTGCCTAAGCTCAGGTACTGGGAAGGTATCCACAGAATGTGGGCTTGGGCGGGTGGATTGAGGCTGTAGCAGTCCTGGGCGAGAGCCTGAGCATTTTTCTGGGTATTAGGCAGGGGGCTAAAAATTCACCCTCGAGAATCCCAGTGGATTCTCCCCTCACTGAGAAACACAGATACCATGG
Source organism: Psammomys obesus (assembly GCF_907164565.1). NCBI lineage: Eukaryota > Metazoa > Chordata > Mammalia > Rodentia > Muridae > Psammomys > Psammomys obesus. Next base: position 9,089 of record NW_026591878.1, read on the forward strand.
TGTGGGGGTCCACAATATGGCCTGTTCTTACTGCTGAGCTGCTGTTCAAATACTCTGTGTGGTCGGTGCCACAGTCGTGGCCCTCCCTATAATAAATTATTAAATATTTAATTATCTATTATTGTTAGTGTCTCTTATGTGCCATTCAACATCACAGGTACCTAAGCTATAGAGGGAAGTAGCAAGAATATGAGAGTTCGGAGTATTATAATACAAAGACAGTACACGTAGTCACAAACATGGTGTAACATGTAAAGCTGAGAATCACATATAGTTTACCATAAGGGCAGAAAGGAGGCCATCTCATATCAGAGGTTTCAGACTGTGCAGCCTCTGACTTCCTGTAAAAGAAACTTCTAGGTAGGTAAGAAAGAATGACAAGAGGAAAAAAAAAAAAAGTAACTTCTGCCGATCAACTTCAAATCTGTACAAA
>NW_026591879.1:0-3798 GCF_907164565.1 Psammomys obesus
CTTTCTTTCTTTCTTTCTTTCTTTCTTTCTTTCTTTCTTTCTTTCTTCCTTCCTTCCTTCCTTCCTTCCTTCCTTCCTTCCTTCCTTCCTTCCTTCCTTTCTTTCTTTCTTTCTTTCTTTCTTTCTTCTTTCTTTCTTTTCTGCTTCTATGATGGGCACCTTCTTCCACGGTCTGTCAAAGGGCCAATGGCTCATGAACATTTTTTTGGCCTCAAGGAGCTTGTTATTTTGGGGTTTCAATTTGCCAGGTTTCCTTGAAACCTCAGTGATTTGATTTGATTTAAGAAAGTGAAAATGATGATTTGGTAGATTATTGTCTTGATTTATTGCTATCATGAATGAGATCCATATACAATTTCTACATCCTAAGTAGAACTTAGTTGTTATAGTAAGGATGCCTATACATTTAAATCATAGTATAATTTCAGTTTTAAAACCTTTTTTCATTATAGATGTGTAGACTTTATAAAATAAATGTGTTGTTACAACCAATCTAATTTTATTTATATGAAGCATGTTTATGTATTCAGGGAGCTATCTGCAATTTCTAGATGAGAATTTGCTTTAGCTGAGGGCTGTTTATTCCATCAGAAAAGAATAGTTATTGACTCATGGGCTGTGATATTGTTCAACAGCAGTCTATCACATAGGTAGTGTAGAATGCGGAAATGTTAAACAAATTATTATTTTAATACAAATAACATCTCCAAATGACTTCCACAATAGCAGTTGGTTGAAACAGGATTCATCTACAAAACTGGCTACATGAGCTCTTTCTATAGATGTCTATAAATTCCACTGATGGAAAGTTCCAATGAGGAAAAAATTTAAAGTGTAGTAGCTATTTATTTGATTTTTTCTTTGTTTTTTTTTTGTTATTTAATTATTTTTATTTTTATTAATTGCAGTTTATTCCCTTTGTATCCTCCCTGTACCTCCTTCCGTACTCCCCTCCCAATCCCACCCTCCCTCCTCCCCACCTATGTCCCTCTCCCAGTCCACTGATAAGGAAGGTCCTCCTCCTCCCCTCCTCTGATCCTAATCTATCAGGTCTCTTCAGCACTGGCTGCATTGTCTTCCTCTGTGGCCTGATAAGGCTGCTCCCCCTCCAGGGGGAGGTGCTCAAAGAGCAATCCAATCAGTTCCTGTCAGAGACAGTACCTGTCCCCATTACTATGGAACCCACTTGGATACTGAACTGCCATGGGCTACCTCTGTGCAGGGATTCCAGGCCATTTCCATGTGTGGTCCTTGGCGGGAGTATCAGTCTCAGAAAAGACCCCTGTGCCCAGACTTTTTGTTGCTCTCCTTGTAGACCTCTTGTCCTCTCCAGGTCTTACTATCTCCCTCTTCCTTCACAAGATTCCCCATACTCTGCCCAAAGTTTAACTATGAGTCTCAGCATCTGCCTCCATACCGTGCAGGGTAGAGCCTTTCCGAGGCCCTCTGTGGTAGGCTTCTGTCCTCTTCCCTATTTTCTCCTTCCTCCAATGTCCATCCTCTTTGCCTCTCTGAATGGAGATTTAGCATTTTAGCCAGAGTACTTCTTCCTGATTAGCTTCCTTAGGTGTACAGATTTTAGTATGTTTATCCTATATTATATGTCTAATATCCACTTTTGAGTGAGTATATATCCTGTGTGTCTTTCTGCTTCTGGGATACTTCACTCAGGATGATCTTTTCCAGTTCCCACCATTTACCTGAAATTTGATTTTTTTTTCTTGTTTTTAGTATGTCTACATTAAACTAAGTAAAAGAAAACACCAAACTATCAGTATATCAGTGCTATCTCTGTGATGCTGAGTTAGACGAAGATCATCTGACCCTTCCTGGTAGTATTTAGCGGTGAGTGAAGTACTGTTATGATTGCTAATTTTGTAGTAGATCTTTGTTGTAACTACTCACTAATGATTTCTCCCAGATCAAAGCTGATGCATCTAACCAGGAGCCCACAGTGTATCAGCTGCCAGAACTTTCAGCATTCCCTTCTCCCTTGATGGGAAGCTCTCAAACCAGTTGGCCCCTTTTGGTCGACTAGCTTGGTTTCCCTCATGGAAATCTGCTAGCATGCTTGCTTAGAACATTTCATGTCTTCCTAAAGGAGACTTGAAGTTCACTGGGAACAAATTGCTGCTGATGCCATGACTTTGTCTTTAGGAGGCTCCACTGAAGGCACAAAGTCTTCAGATATTTTGCATTGTTTTCAGGAGACTTTAGTTACATTGTAGAAGTTTGGGTGACCTCATGACCTTGCTGTGCTGCCTTACAGAAAGTTCTGCTCACCTTAAAGCTATTCCCACTCTGGGTGAGGGAAGAACCCTTTCTCCTGATAACTCAGAAGAAAGTCTGTGACCGGCAGATTATAGACTACATACATGAGAAGCTTATGACTGGCAGAGGTAGCTCTGCCATCTTTCTGCTTATATAGACAGTTCAGGTTTTATTATACTGATCTTGAGTCAGTAAGGCCAGTTTCTTCTGTGGACTAACCTCCTTATGATGTAACATAAAGTATTAATTAGAACTTCTTTCAAATGGCCTTTTATTGCCTACGTTTTATCTTCATCACAGGGAGAATAAGTTGGTTGCACAAAATAATATTTAGCAAGGCATTTTCTGCATAAAGCAGCCAGCAGCAGCATTTACAAGGCAGTGGCAAAAGACTGCCAGAGACCATAATCTCCTTGGTTTTGAGATTCTAAGTTCTCTTGGTCAGAAGCAGGGAGACAACTGAATTTTGAGAATCAGGGACCAGACACTGTGAAATGCTATGGAAATACTATAAACAAACAAGGAGAGGAAGAGCGTAATTAGGCAAGAGATTACGAAGGGTTTAGAAGCACTACAGACCACAACTGCTTAGAAAATTTCAGATTGCAATAAAAGGTCATGACACTTGAATTTGAGTACTTTTCCAATACCTATTGGGTACTAAGTCACTGGCACTCAGATTCCAGAACAATATATCTTTTACCTTAATACCTAGAGTTATAAATCCTTAGGTTTTAAAACTTAGACTGGTGGCCTAGTTCCCAGGTCCTGGAGCTGGACACCTCTGGCTTTGAAAACCCAGAGCTATAAAGTTGTAGTTCTGAGAGCCTTGAGCAGTAAGCTTCTGGGGTTGAGAGTTTAACCTGTTAGCGTTTGTACTCCAGGGCTGAGTGCTGCTAACACAGGGGAGCTGAGCCTTGCTGATTCACTCTCCCTAAAAGAACATTGAGCCACTTGCAGTAAAACCACAGAGTGTCTCTAAGACTCAACTTCTCAATTAATAAAATAGCATGATTTGACATCTTTTCTTCATTTTCATAGAGAAATTACAGCAGCAGTTGCTTCTTTCAGTAATGCATACAATATATTTGCCTAACCTCATTTTTGCCTCATGATAATGATTGATTCATATCTCATATCTCATATTCATATCTCACGCTTCCATAGATGAGCAGAATTGGTTTGTCTGAATACACAAACATTTCTACTGTATATTTGCATTGATCCAAATACCTCTGCTTTTTTACCTTCTCTCCTTCCCTTCTTTCTTTCTCTCTTCTTTCTTTCTTTCTTTTTTTCTTTCTTTCTTTCTTTCTTTCTTTCTTTCTTTCTTTCTTTCTCTCTCTTTCTTTTTCTCTCTTTCTTTTTTCTTTCTTTCTCTCTTTCTTTTTTTCTCTCTTCTTTCTTTCTTTCTTTCTTTCTTTCTTTCTTTCTTTCTTTCTTCCTTCCTTCCTTTCTCTCTCTCTCCCTCCCTCCCTCCCTTTCTTTCTTTCTTTCTTTCTTTCTTTCTTTCTTTCTTTCTTTCTT
>NW_026591880.1:0-31482 GCF_907164565.1 Psammomys obesus
TGGTTGTGATAATGTTGATGGCGGTTGATGAATTTGGGTGATATTTGATTGTGATAATGTTGATGGCGGTTGATAACCGCGTAGGAAGCAAATTGAGCACAACATAAAGTGCCTGCAGTGTTATTTCATAGAAACCGAGTCAGTTGCCTCACATTCCCCTCCTTTCTCTGTACTATGACAGAATTACAGTATCTGTTTGAATTTGAGCCAATGTCCCTAGTCTCAGTGGCTTAAATGACAGTTATTCCTCATAGGTGTTGAAGATGGGAAGTCCAGGGCCAAAGTGTAGAAGACTGGGGTCCTGAGGGCCTGGAGCTGTTTGCAGACAGACAACCACCTTCTTGTGGTCTTTGAAAGACCATGGGGCATCGTGAGACTCTTTGTTTAGAAATGGATTAGTCCCATCCTGGGATCTTGCTCCTATGACCTCATCTAACTCTTGTCATCTCCCAAAAGTGCCATCTCCTAGTACCATCTCATTGGAAATGAGGCCTTCAGGGTGAACTTGGGGGACACAAACCTTCATTCTGTGGCAATACCGTTCATAATGTGCAATGTCCAGATGATTTCATTTATAACTGTTAATGACGTCTTAAGTATTTTAGCCGATGCTTACTGTAATATTCTAATCAGGGCTGGCACTAGATTATTTAGGAGGTGGTGATGGAGAGACCTGGGACTCTTTCTGGGTCTAATCAGCTTTCTAAGTTGATTCCATGTTTGAAGGGAGTGGGTGAATTATAGGTAAAGAGATGTGTCGCAGCTGTACATGCCCCGTGCTCATGGTCTAAAGGCTTTCGTGTGTTTTTTTATGCTTAAAAGACAAGGAAGCGTATTTTTCCTTTGGTTCTCCATCTAAGGGACAGTGTTGATGGTTGCTGTGTGTGTTGTACTGTATCTCAGAGACATTTTAGGCGTCCAGATTAAAGCTTTCTAAAGTGTTATATCTGTGCTAGGCAGATTCAACTTCATGTTTCTTAAGGATAAATATATGAATCTAGGACTAAAGAGATGGCTTGGGGGAAGAAAAAGAGAGAGAGAGAGATGGCTTAGTGGTAAAGAGTACTTGCTGCCCTTCCAGAGGACCCGAGTTTGTTTCCCAGCACCTCCATCAACTGCCTGTAGCTCCAGTTCAAGGAGATGCCATGCTTTCTTCTGGCCTCTGCAGGCACAGCATGTGTGTGGTGCATGTCAACATCCCCAGGTACCCACACATAATCTATATTTCCCAGGGACTGGGGATAAGGTTAGTGAGACAGGGAGGTTGGGCATGGCCAGGAGATGGCAACCAGAGGTTCCAGGCGGGGCTGGGAACTGCCCTGTGTCCTAGCAGTGGCAATTCCCTGAACCTGAGCAGTGCTGATCTCGAGCTGAATAGTCCCTCAGAGAAAAGACCACAGAAGGACAGCTGAGGAGGCCTGAGTGTCACAGCAGCTCCTTTCTGTACCGTTGCCTCATTGTAACAGTGTGCTGTACTAGGCAGGACGTCCCTGTTGGGATGGACATGGTACCAGGAACACAAAGTTTGTGTTATATTTTTTATATATAATTTTGGTAAAACCCTAATTGATCTCACTAATAATTTCAGTTGATTTTTCTTTTGTCCTAGCTCTAAAACCGAGTACTGTTCAGCTGTGACAGATGAGACATCAGCGTGATACTTTTTCTCAGTAGTTTAGTAACCTAACACGAACGGAAAGGAACAAATGCCCCTTTAAAAATCTTATAGTAGTGTTGTAAAACAGCGAAGTGACTGGCCTTTTTCTCTTTCAGCCATGAAGACTTCGAATTTATTTCAGGAACAAGAATGCGCAAACTGGCACGAGAGGGTCAGAAGCCTCCCGAGGGCTTTATGGCGCCCAAGGCCTGGACTGTGTTGGTGGAGTACTATAAGTCCTTAGAGAAAGCATAACCCGCTGAGCTGGGCTCTCTGCCTGGGAGGCATGGCTGAGTAACAGAGGGACCACGCAGTATCTGGCAGCATTTCTATGTGGTTGTGTCTGTCAGGACACACTTTCTAAAAACAGGCCACTTCCTCCATGTACATCAGTTTTGGTCTGCCTTTGAGTTCTGCTTTCAACTAATGTAATACCACTCTGGTTTTAATGTATCTTTTCCACTTATTGTTAATATTCTTATAATACGATTTTAAAAAATCTCACCTTTTTATATTGTATTTATGCTTCTGTCTTACAATTTTCCAAGCTGATTTATTAGTTATAACCAGTAATACACACATCCTATAGCTTTTCATTCTTTAAGAAAGGGTGGGAAAAAAAAATCACTGAACAGAAAAGTTGGCTAGAACTTGTTTGGGGAATTTACATACTATCTGTAGCAATTAGTTTTTTGTTGTTGTTGTTTTTGTTTTGTTGGTTTTTTTTTTTTTTTAGCATTAAAAATGTAAACTGCTCCCTCTCCCCCTCGCAATCCTACATGTTGAGGTATTCTTGAAATCTGTGTTAAGTGCTGAATGAATGCCTCAATTCAATAAAATTAATTTTTGGCTTCTTATTTATGTTTTATGTGTATATAGCTTTTTGTTCTGAAAAATTCCTGGCAGGGGGCACTATGAAAGCATCTTCACTTTCTGGGGTCTGGTATCTAGCTCCTAACTCCATGATGTTTGCTGAGGTTCTGCGTAGCAGAAAAACCTGTACTCCATAATTATAAGGGGGAAAATTGTAAAGAATTCCCAGTCCATCTGAAATCTCAGTTTTGCAACATACATCTCCAATATTCCTAAACACCGGGATCAGGATGAGAGTCATTGTGTTGAAAGCTGAGGCTGCTTGAACGCAAAAGGCTTGCTCCTGCTTTGCACTTTTCTGTCCACATGCTTTGCTTTGCTTATTTCGATCATTCAGGCTGTGGTTCTGAGGCAGGCTGGAAGGACAGGAAACATGAAGAGAGGAGCCCTTCACCCAGGAACCTGACTAAAGCCTCTTGCCAGCTGGAAAGCAAGAATGCCTGCATAGTGGACAACTGCTGAAGACCCTTCCCTTTGCCACCAGCGGCAAACGTGCAGCTTTCTACGCATTTCACCAGAAAACTGGTTTCTAGGGAAAGGACATGTACCAAGCCCCTTGCACAAGCCTAGTTAGTATCTGGTTTTATCTTGTAAGATTAGAACTGTCAAAGACACCTTCATAGCCACCCTGTAATCTTACTGATCAAAAGAAAAAAAAAATGAGGGGGTTCCGTAGCCTTTTGAGATGTAATTTGAGAGCCACCAAAATGGCCTATCTGGCTTATGCTAAGATAATTAACAGTGGCTGTCCTTTGAGGAGCTCCTCCCTACACTTTGGTATGCCCTTCCAAACTCCCTTGTCTCAAAGAAGGTCACACAAACACTTCGTGTGTCTATAACAGTGAGAGGTCTCAAAGGAAAACAGCATAAAAATAAATAATGTGAACATCTAGGTATGGTGCTACATGCCTGTAGTCCCAGACATTTAGGAGGCTGAGGCAGGCAGGTTTGCAAGAGTAGCAAGGAAACACTAAATCCAAAGCAAGACCTTGCCTCGAGGAATATCACACACAGGCTCTGATGTATTCGGGTTTGTAAGTGTCAGCGTTACCTGCTAAGGCAGCAGGGCAAAGCTGAGCTCACAGCCCCACTCAAATGTAATGAGGGATGGGAAAAGACTTCTTCCACCACAGAAAGATCAGCAGAACTCTCAAACTTCAAAATAATGTTTACTGTCAGGGACATTTGAAAGTTAAAGTTCAGGAAAGAAAGATGTTTAAAAAATGCCATTCATGAAACAGCACTGGTCCTTGGGTGTGGGTATGTCTACACCTGTAACCCTAGACCTTAGGTTCTGCAAGACTGTGAGTTCAAGTCCGACCTGGCTTATATAGCAAGTTCCAGTGTGGGATTGCCCAGAGACCTTTTCTCCAAAAAAAAAAAAAAAAAAAAAAAGTTTCAGTGTTTCCACCCTAAAGAAAGGACAGAAAGACTGATTTTCTAAAGTGCTGATCTTAATTAGGGATGACAAGGTTACAACCTGGGACGGGATGCCTTGTTGGGTTATGGCAAATTCTGGAAGACAAAGGGAAGCAAGAGTTTTTACGTGTAAATGGGAAAGATAATGTAAACTGTTTTGAAATAATTGTCTTTGGGGATGGACACAGTCCAAGGCCAAAGGGCAGTTACTGGACCAACATCTTTGTAGAAGTAGTTTTGTGCCAAATTGTGGTTTGGCAGACTCCTCATGAGCTTTCTTGATATCAGGCAAATGTGCAAGGACCACCCACTCAGTCCCCCTCCATAGCTTACTAATTCCATTTTCTTAGGGCTTAGCAAGTCAGTCCATTTTGATTCTGAGAGTTTTCATAGTACTCTTTCTATTTGTGACCAAAATTCTTACAGAATTAAACTAATATGGCAGAAATGAGTCTAGCGGGGATGAATCATCACCTAAAAAGTCACCTTGCATTTGATCAGGTAGTCTTCCTGGGCTCCTGCCCACAAGAAAGGCATGTGGTGAAAACATGACTCCATCCCCTTGGGGTTAGCTACCCTTGTGTGTTTTAGAAAAACATAGAAGCAATAAAAGCAACCAATAGCTTCCACAAGTTCATAGACTGGCATGTGTTTCTAAAGCTGATAGATGTGGAAATTTTATTCTTCCCCTTCCGAGTTTATAAAAAAGAGACCAAACCGATCTTTAAAACATCCAGCCCTTCTGAAGAATGTCTCCTGCCAAGTGGTTTTAGAAATCTAAGTGCCTTTTAATCTATTCATCAACTGGAGACAGGAATGGAAAAATAATCTTTTTTAAAGGAAGAAGGAAAAGAAAGTGTGATGGTCTTGGCAGAAACAAGAGCGTCTTAAATCTGTCAGTTCTGTCTTCCACTGTGATAATCAAGAGCACATATTTGAGTTTCAGTCCCATCCAAGAGGGGAGCAATTATACCTATCTCTTGGAAGTCAGCCTCCACATACCTTATCAGGAAAATTCAGAAGTTGTGCTTCCACAGATGGCCTGTCTTTATGAGCATATATGTATCCAGGAATTGGTTGGCTTACAAGGTAAGAAGGTATTTGCCTACTGGGGCTCTTACAAGTAGACTGTACTTCTTGGAGAGACTCTAGGCCTCTTTGCTTGTGTTGCTGCTGGATGCCATTTCTGATTCCATGCAGTCTTGTTCTAAACATAATTATATAAGTCTTGCAAAGACCATCCTGCCCACCCAGCTCTTCAGATTTTTTCCCTGGACTGAAGTGAAATCTAGCTTCCCGAACACTCTGTCTTTGTATTCTCAAGTTTTCTTGTCTTCACTTTCTGCTTCCCTACGTTCTCGGGGGAATTGTCCATCAGGATTTAGGACCCAGAACTGATGAGTAATTGGAGGTAGAATGTGGGCTTGTAAGTCATAGCTGAAGTACCGAGGGCTGGGGACTAGATTGGGTGAGAGTGAAATCTTGGCCTAGGCCTCTCCGAGCTGGCACGCCGTCCTCTTCATGCCTATCAACGAAAGGGGAATCAGAGCACTTGTTTCTCAGGTATGTTCGTTTTTTTTTTTTTTTTTTTTTTTTTTTCCGTGTAAGAGAAGCTGTAGGAAGGCTTCCTTCTGCGTGCGTTAGTTTTCATGTATCCCGGCTCAAAACGACCTGTGTGACAGTGTTGTATGTTGGGGCGGCATATTCTTGCTCCCCACACTGATAACACTGATGTGCTCTAATGTGGCCCAAAACAACTGCACTCCTTTTGAGGGTAAAGAAACATAATGTGAAGTAGGAGCTAGAGAGAGCTTTCACAATCAGACTAAGTGGTAGATGCATTGGAAGTGAGCAACAGTGTTTAAAGCCAAGAAGTTAGGAAACTACAAAATGGAATATATCCCCAGCATAGTAAGGAAAACCCAAAAAGGACTAGCAGGAATAATTTTCTAGAGAAGCGGTGTTCTCACCCTTCCCAATGCTGCGACCCTTTTTACATTACAGTCCCTCACGTTGTGGTGACCAGAAACTGTAAAATTATTTTTGTTGCTACTTTGGAACCAAATTTGCCACTGTTATGAATCATAATGTAAACATGTGACTTGCAGGCTATCTGATATGTGACCTTTGGAGGGGGTTGAGACCCACAGGTTGAGAACCCCTGGTTTAGGAGCCCTCCAGGGCCACTTGGGCCAAACTTCTCCCACTGACTTCAACAGAGTTAAGCAACTGCTTTTCCAGAGCAGGTTTGCATATCTTTTCTGGAGAAGTGGTCTCTTTAACTGCATTTCCCAGGATTTAGACTTGACTCAGCTACAGAAGTGAGAATTAGGGAGAAATTACTGCTTAGAGTAAAGAGAATAAAGCCTTGATTCTTTGGACATTTTGAGAAAGGTTTTAAGTAAACTATATTTTAAGCTAAATCCAGGAATGAAGCTGGGTTTTGATAAATGACTTAACATAATTGTTGAATTCACGCGAGTAATCTTGTGGATTCCTAAAGCCCTAAGGGTCCAAATAATCTCTGTAAAGATGAAATGATAACCACCAATATGAGTAGCAGTAATAAGTCATCTATCTATCTATCTATCTATCTATCTATCTATCTATCTATCTATCTATCTATCCTCTACCTACCTACCTACATACTGTACATGAGCACATGTGAGTGGGCCCTCAGAGAGGTGAGCCCCTTTGGAGGTCAGGGGACAATTTTAGTGGTGGGTTTCTCCTTTCACCTTATTGAGTCTGTGTTTCTCTTCTTTCTTCTGTTGCTCTGCATGCTGGACACAACCTCATCACTGTGTTCCTATCACAAGCAGGGAGATGATCCAGTATGGCAATGCTGATAGACTAGCTAGAGAGAGAGGCTCCAGAGAAACAAAAAGGGGGTCTCAGGATGCCCTCCCGAGACACAGTCTGTGTTTGGAGCTGTAGCAAAAGGAATCAGTTAGACTTTATTAGACTTAACTTTGTGGAGAGCCCACCTGTAGTGATCAATGGAATGAAATCATGCGTGGCCATCGAATAGATCAGAGATGTGAAGCCCTGAACCAGACCTTCTCTATTATTATTATTGTTAGCATCATCGTTATTATTCCTAGTGTGTGTGCACGTGTGTTGACAGGTTAGGGTAATTACTCTAGATCCCCAAACCAGGAAAAAGTGCCAGTCAGGACCAGATTCATCTCAGAGTCCTGAAAGTTGACAGTTCATCTTCAGATGCTCAGAGTGAGTTCTTGGCCAGATTGATTTTCTGTTTCTCATGTTTGGAGCCAAGGGAACTCTGTCATGCCGAATGTTGTGTTTTCCTAGACTCCTGCTGATGGCAGAGAAGAGTATGGGTCCCTGAGCCAGTGATTCCCAAGCTCTGGAGGGGCCCAGGGATCTGTGTTTCTCAGAAGCCACCACCAGCACCCCAAGAGCAAAGCAGATGTGTGCAAAGTCTGATGGACCCCCAACTTGAAATGTGTTCCACGGTGCTGATGCCACAACTTGTTGGCTGAAATAAGACACAGGCCACTGCAGATTCAAGGGAAGAGGAAATGCTCTCTCTCTGCTGATGGCAGGAACCAAGTAGCCACATAAAAGTCAGTCACATTGCAAAGGCAAGAAGGAGAAAGATGGTTTGTGGCAATCTTTTTATTTATTTATTTACTTTTTTTTTTTTTTTCACTTAGGCAGGAACCCCACAAGCCAATAGGCCTGAGAAAGATCGCTCATCCCTTCATTTCCTGGAATCTTATCCTAGCACGCCCCCCTTTCCATGGTCTAGGGAACTGCTGTACTTAGCTTTATACAAACGACACAGTGCATTTTGCAGAACAACGAAATCCTCCCAGGTCTTGGTTTCCTCAGTTGCTGAAGAGGGAATGTGACAATGGGAGTGTTCGCTTGAGGCTTTATGGCCATACTGGAGAGCGGCTGACATCGCTTTCCACATGTTTCTCCAGCCCTTGTCAGTCACAGGACTCCAACTTAACTCTGGGGAAAGGCTACAAAACATGGTTTTCCTCCCTTCTCAAGAAAAGTTACAGGGATCAGTGAACGTTCAGTCATTGTTCTGTTTTCCCCCAGATCCTGGGTTTCTCTGTGTAGCCTTGGCTGTCCTGGAAATTACTCTGTAAACCAGGCTGACCTCAAACTTATAGCGTTCTGCCTGCTTCTGCCTCCCAAGTGTTGGGACTAAAGGTTTGCGACACTACCAGCATCAGTCATTCTTTATCACAACATTTAAATAGTTTCCTGGTTGTTTTTTTTTTTTTTTTTTTTTAATATTTACTATATAAAGGTATGCTGGCTTGAATAGGTGTGGCCCCCATAGTCTCTTGTGCTTGAATGCTTGGTGCATGGCACTATTAGGAGATACAGCCTTGTTGGGGTAGGTGTGGCCTTGTTGGGGTAGGTGTGGCCTTGTTGGGGTAGGTGTGGCCTTGTTGTAGTAGGTGTGGCTTTGCTGGAGGAACTTGATCTCATGTCACTGTGGGGCTGGGCTTTGAGGTCTCCTAGGCTCAAGCTCCACCCAGTGTTGGGACACAGTCTTCTGCTGCCTTCAAATCAAGATATAGACCTCTCAGCTCCTTCTCCAGCACCATGTCAGCCTCGACACTCAGGTGCTTCCCACCTAAATTATGGTAATGGCCTAACCCTCAGAAAATGTAAGCCAGCCCCAGTTAAATGTTTTTCTTTATAAAAGCTGCTATGGTTGTGGTGTTTTTTTCTCAGCAATAAAACTCTAAGGCAAAAGGTTCATACAAGAAATGATAAAATATGTAAATATAGAAATTGGGACAACATGGTAGTGAGAATTTTTTCTTTATATCCTATGAATTTAAACTTATTTGTAGTACCATACAGCTGAATACTTTATGTTTCTTCATCTGCCAGCTCAGAATTAATGATGCAAATGAATTTTTTTCTATGCTTGGGCCAAACTAGGCATTGAAAATAGAATTCCTGTTTACTCTCATCTATATCATTTACCGGTGTGAGCTCATGGTGGCTTTCCCATTTTCTATAAAACAAGCACAGAAACCCCAACTATGACTGCCATACCAACCATTGAACAGTGCGTGGGTCCTCAAGACACACGGAGAGCAATCTGAAAGCGATCGCCCGGCCAAGTGTTGTTGAGGGGTCTTGCTTTTAACCTCTGACAGTGTCCTTGCTGACTAAGATGGAGTGGGTTATAGCACAAAGCTTAGATCAGCAACACCCCGAATTAGATGCTCTAGCTCCCTAAGAAGAGGCATATCCAAATTTGTTCTTGCGAAAGTCTCTCCATTTCTCAATTGTCTTGCCTTTAATGAGAGATTTGGGGTTTGGTGAGATAAAATATCTGGAAACAGTTCACTCACAGTTTCTGAGATGTCAGGTGGTAGTCATTGAATTCTGTGATAGTAGTTCTGTGTTTCCAAGCCAGAGCCTGTGACCCCCTCTCATGTGGTCCAGTGGTAGGAAAAGGTGACCTAGACTATGGATACTGAAGGAACATCAGCTGAGGGACAGCTGGTCTCCCAGCTCTGAGCTATAACACCAAGTAGTTGGCTTATTCTGAACATGTGGGATTCTAGGTATATTTATAACACTAAATATTGCCAACTTTAAGCCAGCCTTTGAGTCTTTCAGAGATAAAAATCTTGGGTGGGCGGTTTATTGTCATAATCCGTAGGGTCTATTTTGGGATAAAGAGTTGGAAGGGAAAAATAAATCTGCAGCATGAATGATGATCTGGCCCCAGTGGTACTAGGAACTCCTGGGCAAAGAGCATGTCAGGGTTTTGGGGCTGTCCTTTGTTCTCTAGATCCACTTGCCAAGGAAGATCCGAGCGAGAAAGGTTGGTTTTGTGCCTGGAGCTGTCTCATCGGCGTTTTATCCTATATTTCTATTTTCATCCATCTGGGTCCAGAGCATGTGTAAGGAAGAAGTAGCATCAAAGAGAGCTGTCAGCCTCCTCTTTAGCTAGTGTGGAAGGCCGTCAGGATTTACCCATTGATCTTGAGGAGCTCTTTGTAAGCCTTCTTCTTTTGTAGGAACTAGAAGGAAGGAATACAGTCTGCCATCTTTGAAAAGTTTGTGGAGGCCAGCCAACATGGCCTCTTCTACTCTCTGCATCATAGGGGTTTAGGAAAGTCTGAGGAGGGAAAGTGTTTGCATTACTTATTCTTTGGATGCCAGAGCAGTGTTTTCCTAGCCTCTAAGACTCAACACTCATCTATGGTTTTCTGCTTTCATGTCCATACAGGCCAGAGTTCTAAACCTGGGGTATGTGAATAAGCTGTAAAAATTTTATGCTCCACTCAAATGATTTTGAAAAACACCAACCTATTCATATATTTGTATGCATATTTGTGTGTGTATTTTCTTATGGATTTTAATAGATTCTCACATGTGTCTGCATTGTTCTCCCCTCCCTCCCAAAATGCTGGAAATTACTGGCTAGCATGGCTAAGCCTTGAACTAGTGGCCTGCAACATTGGGCATGCATATTGTACTTTCTAGAAGAGGGTCACCACTATTAATTGTAATTGATCTTGTTTATATAACTGTATGCAGGTGAATGGTTGAATTCGGTGAGTTTTGGAATTCAGAACTGGCAAGAAAGGGTTTAGACTTTTGATGATCATGTGGCTTGGGCCAAATCACTTAAACACTGCACCTCCATTTCTTCAGTTGCTCTAGAATTTCTTCCTTCTGGGGTTCACAGGAAGGTTGAGGGAGGTGCCCACCTAGCCTTTATTTTCTATTTCAATGAATCTTTTAATATTTTTACATTTTTGATTAGCATGCAGGGCAACAAACTCTATGCTGAACTACAAACAGACCTTGGCAAGTCACTGTTTTATGGAAAAGTTCTGTTGAAACCACTCGGCAGCGCACTGTAGATTTAAATTAGAAAGTGGTAAGTATGGAAAAGTAGAGAAATGGACTAAGTCAAGAAGAAATCAGTTACAGTCTCACTACAAGTGCATTTGATATCTGATGTATACCTTCGAGTCTTATCATGAATAGATTTTTAAAATATGTAGTGATGATTGTGTTGTAATTTCTCTTTTGTTACGGAAGTGAAATACTTTATTTTAGTTCTTTTTTTATTGTTGGGTTTTAGGTTATGTTCACTCGTGATTTGTGATTTGATATAGTGATTTGTCCCGTTGATCATTAGAGATAAGACTTTTGTTTCTGAGATAGTGTCTCCCACCGTAGTTTACCTGTCCTTGAACTTATGGCAATCCTCCTTCTTGAGCATCTTGAATACCAGAATTATAGGTGTAAACCATGATGCTTGGCTGAAGATAAACCTAACTAACTAACTAACTAACTAACTAACTAACTAACTAACTAACTAACTAAATTAATGTTATATCCCTATCATAGCCCCCTCCTCCTTTCCCCGTCCCTCCTTTTTCCCTCTCCTTCCTCTTCCCTATTCCTCAGAAAAGGGGAGAACCCCCACCAACCCATCCAAGCACATCAAGTCACAACAGGGCTGAGTGCATCCTCTTCCCCTGTACCCTGCCAAGGCAGTCCTGCCAGGGAGAAGTGATAGAAAAACAGGCAACAGAGTCCATATCAGAGACAGCCCTGCTCCCCTTACTAGGAACCCATGTGAAGCCCAAACTGCCCATAAGCTACATCTGTGTAGGGGGCATAGGCCTAGTCCATTCATGGTTCTTATTTGGTGCTTGAGTCTCCATAAGTCCTCTGGGCCCTGGTTAATTGGCTTCGTTGGTCTTCTTAGGGAGCTCCTGTCCCTATCCAGATCCTTCTATCCTTCCCACAACTTCTTCACAAGACTATGATTCGCCCAGTGTTTGGCTGTGGGTCTCAGCCTCTGTTTTGATCAGCTGCTGGGTGGAGCCTCTCAGAGGACAGCTATGCTAGGCTCCTGACTGCAAACTTAGCACAGTATTGTTAATAGTGTGAGAGGTTGGCTCTCTCCCATGGGGTGGGTCTCAGGTTGGGCCAGGCATTGGTTGGGCATTCCCTTAGTTGCTGCTCCATCTTTATCCCTGCACACCTGTAGCAGAGTAAACTTCAGGTGAAAGTTTTTGTGGGTGGGTTGGTGTTCCCCTCCCTCCACTAGGAATCCTGTTTTAGTTAGAGGGTGTCCTCTTCAGTCTCCATGACCTCTGCTACTAGGAGTCTCAGTTAGAGTCACCCCCCATATCCTCCCAGAAGCTTACCGTGTTGTAGGTCTTCAGCTCATCACAGAGATGCTCCCGCCCGTGGTTTCTCTTTTGTCAACAGGCCTTCTGTCCTCCTGACCCTGCTCTCCCCAGGTCTGATCTCCACCCTCATTTCTATCCGATTGCCCCCCCACTTGTTCCCTCTCTTTAACCATTTTCACTGTCTATTCTACTTCCTCTTCTGGGTGAGATTTACGCTTTTTAAGGAGCATAAGTGTCTGTAAGGTAAATTCCTAGAGGAAGAATCAGTATAACAGAGAGCATAAGCCCATCTTATTAAAAAAAAAAAACCCATAAAATTGGTTTTGCAAACTATTTTTCTAACTTTCACATTCTGTAGTCAGATTTCTACACAAGTAGAAAATGACACATAGCCACAAGCATAGCTTATTTCTTTTTCATTTAATTTCTAATAACAGAGCAAGGTCCAGTTTACTTATATTGCCATTGCTGCCTCACATTACACACCCCTGCCAGTCAGTTTTCTCCTCATTCCTCGCTGAGGAAACCACAATATTGCTTTTATTTATAGTTTTATCATTGAAGCATACACCCCCAAATACTAGCTCAATTTCACCTGCTTGTAAAACTTTATATAAATGCAGTCACATGGCGTGTGTACTTTGGTCTGACTTTTAGTGTTTTATTTTATGGTCGTGAGATTCATTGATGTTTCATGTAGCTGGCAAGCTTTTGGTGTCTCCAAATGTGGGTGACATTATACCCCGGGTCCACTCTCATCTTACTGTTATGCCTAAAGGGGTTGTTCTATTTAGGAGGCCATAAAAAAAAACACAACTTTCATTTGGACACCATTAATTTGAACATGTAAGAAGAAACAAATATGTTTTGTATGTGTGCTTCAGTTTTTATGTGTGGAGTGTATGGCAGGGAAAGTAACTAACATACAACACAAGGAAGATAATCCATGCTACATAGACATGTTCTTTATTTTGTTTTTTGAGACAGGGTATCACTCTGTAGCCTTGGCTGTCCTAGAACTCACTATGTAGACCAGGCTGGCCTCAAAATCACAGTGATCTGCCTGTCTCTGCCTTTCAAGTGCTGGGATTAAAGATGTGCTCCACTACACCTGGATTACATATTTTTTTATTTTGAAGACAAAAGTTCATGTGTGTGTATGTGTATATATGTATGTATGTATGTATGTATGTGTGTGTGTTTTTGCTTACATATCTATGAAAACTTTTTATTATGAAGAAAAAGGAAGAAATGTCTTTCAGAGTAGATTGCTGCTGACTTATGATGCGACTCGTGCTGGTATATTTAGGTTCCTGGATGAGGGAAAGGGCGTGTAGGAACTGACTATGCTATAAATCTGTGCAGTCATTCTGCTTTCTTGATGCAATGAAAGATCTGATTCTTGCTCAATTCATTAGGATATATATATATATATATATATATATATTAAACACTTCCACTTACAAAGTACAGTGAGTTTGAAGCAAGCACCTTTCTTATTTTTCAAATGGCTTAGACAGGTTCATCTTTATGAATAGTTTTAGAATAGACGTACAGAGCTGGCCTTGAGGGCACGAGAGCAGGAAAGGTGTCTGTGCCCCTTGCTGGCTGTGGTATTAGGTGAGCTAGCTGGGGCAGTGCTAGCTGGGGGGTGGAAGAGCTGGTAGGCTGACCAGCTCAGCTACCTCTCAGGCCCAGATACAGGGGTTTGAGCTAACCCACCCCAACATCTACCCCATCTATGAACTGCTGGAGTGTATGAAGGGGCTGGTGCTACTGATCCAAAACTACAGGGTCTCCATAACACAGGGCAACAACAGGGTATCTAAGAGGAATCCCAGTGAGATTCCAGTATTGATAGCACAGCAGAGGCCAGAGGCCATGAACCAGACCAACGACTCATTGCAATAAACATTAGCAAGTAAAAAAGTGTGGACAAAAGGGAATACCATGGGACACACCCAGAATGAGATTTTTTTTTCCATTTGGGGATGAGGTTGCAAGAGCAGAAGGCGGGTACAAAGGGACAGGAGTGGAATGAGTGGAACTGGGGCGCATGGTGTGAAATTCACAATCAACAAAAAGTTAAATTTTTTTTTTTTTAAATAGACTTAGCTTTCTTCACTTCACAGGGTCTTTCCTCTCACTTTCCTCTGAAGAGTAATTCCTGCTGTTTGTATTTTTCTTTAGCAGCATCGAAGTCTCAATTATAAGTGACACCAAATGAGGGCAGTAACTTTCTGTCCACATCTGGGGTGACCCAGCAAATAGGTCTATTCATTCCATTCTAAGTGCTTCCTTAGCACGTTAATATTGATGCTAGTTTTTTTTTTTTAATTCTTTTATTTACGTTTCTTATATCTTTTTCTCCCTACTCCACCCAATCCCTTCCAGCACCCCGACACCAGATAGGAGAGAGAAAGGGTTAGTGGGAAAGGGGGCGCAGTTCTTTCTTAGCTGCTTCCTGCTGGTTAGGGATCCGGTTCCTTGGAGCCAGTGCAATCCTCGGTTCAGGATCCATCTTCTTGTCTTACAACAGCAACCAGGAACTGCAAGGGGGAAGCAGGAGCAGCATTATTCATTCTCCCATCTCCTTCTGGTATCTGGAATTTATTCTCTCTTGAGAGTCCTCAGATTTAAACTATCTACAGCTGGCAAAGGACTCCTCTCAGAGCCACATGAGGCAAATAGTCTGCTGCTGTGGACCATCTGAATCAGGCCCACATCCCACACCTGGGACCAAAACAAAAACATGTTTATATCCATAACATGTTACTGTCTGTCCGCTTTAGACTTTGAAGAAAGGTGAGGTGGGACTTTCAGCTCGCTACTGTATTTAAACCAGGAATGAAACTCCAGCACAGGAAAAATGTGCAGAGACCAGAATCGTGACAGAATTCCCAATTCCTGTCAGCCCGTAGCTGCACCAGCATTTGTTACAACAGCCATTGGCATCCTTGGGAATCTGGGCAATGTGACAGATGCTTTCTTGCCCATTGAACTGACACAATGTCTGCGGACTCAAAAAGACAAAGGAGAAATCTTTTGGTTTTTGGCTATTGTAATTCTCATGAAACCAAGTACCAGGATTTAAAAATAAAACATTAAAACATGCTGATTTCTGGAAACTCGTTTTTTTTTTTTTTTTTTTTTTTTTTTGACTAGGCAATCTTCAGGAGATTCTTGAAGTTCTTAAAAATAAAACCCACAGAACCTTAACATCCTTCATCCGTTATGATTCTGTGCAATGAGTGTGACTGGGGGATTATTCTCCAAGCCTCTCAGCAGAGAGCACAGAAAGCATCATTTCACGATGGAAATACAGGTCTACAGAATGCTGTATTAGGCAAGTTTAACCTTATTTAAAAACCAAAGAGTTAACTTACAGAAACTAAGATGGCTACAGTGTTACTAGGTGGTGGGACAGTATGGGTCCTAGCCACTAAGAGTGGAAAATTTTAATATACAGAGAAAGGCATTTGGAGGTAGCAGCTGGTGAACTCTGGGAGGAAAGACAGTTTTGTTACCTTTGCAACTTCAGCCTCTGATCCTGATCAATCTATATCCTGCATATTTTGAAATGTAATTAAGGGAGATTATAGGTCTCTAGAGGGAGTGGAAGTTACCAGACAATAGTATAGAGGGTAGGGGAACCCTTCATTCATTTTATCTACAGAGGAGTGAGCTACTTTTCAGGCCCAAGTGTGCCTCTTCAAAATGTCAACAATGTTCAAGAACGTAAAATTGTGTTGGGGAAGAATGAATGTGTAGGGTGGAGTTGTAGAAGTTGATTGACATTTGACATTATTCATTGACATTTTCCCCCAGGAATATTCCGGGTCATGAATTGTCGCTGTGCTTTGCTAGATCACTCTGGAGTTTAGGATAAGGCACAATCTGGATTTAGTCTACCCCATTATTCATTTGCTGGCTGGTTTCCAGTGACAAGCCTGCCTGCTTGGGGGCGATGCCTGTTCTTGATACCAAGTATGGAGTGGGGCCATGATTTTTCTTTTTCTAAATATCTTTTGAATTCTCCATACCAAACAATCGAGTTAGTCTATAAGGTGAATCTAGAGAGTTACTTTATTCAAGAAGCAGCTAGCCGTCCCTCAAAAGCAGCAATTCAGTGAAGAGGAGAGTGCGCCTGCAACGTAGCAAGTGCCAGTACTGCTCGGCCATACACAGTCAGCCTGGAGCAGAAGAGTGACTCCGTGGTCTGTCTTTCACCCTTCCCTGATTTATTTCCTGTGACTGCCCTCTGACTTCTGGTACCCAAATCCTCCTGTTTGCTTTCCTCTGGAAAACTTCTTTCATTCTTACAGTGTTTTGCAAAGATCCTGCCTTTGACTGGGTACCCAGGGGTATTTTTCTCCAGTTAAACCTGGTGATTTCTTTTTAACTATTTTTATTTTATTTTATTTTATTTTATTTTATTTTATTTTATTTTATTTTTTATTTTATTTTATTTTATTTTATTTTATTTTATTTTATTTTATGTGCATTAGTGTGAAGGTATCAGATCCCTTAGAATTGAAATTACAGACAGTTGTGAGCTAGATGCTGGGAACTGAACCCGGGTCGTTTGGAAGAGTAAATGGCTTAACCACTGAGCCATCTCTACAGCCCAAACCTGGTGATTTTTGAAGGAGAAGGTAGAAGACGGTCCCTGAGGTCTGAACAATGGGGAACCCTGCATGAAGCCCCACATTGTAGAGATCTGGCTTATCACAGGTATACAAAATCAACGTATTAAAGGGTGGACTTCCGTCATCCTGTCCCCTCCTTTCTGGATGTTACCTGTGGCCACAGATAACCTACTCTCATGACCAGCACAGTTCACGTATCAATGAAAAACTTCCCACACACCTCAGCCTCCATCCTCTAACAAAAAATGCCTCTGTCTGTGGCCCATGTGGCTGTCCCTCTGCCAACAGTAGAGGTGAAAACTAGGTCAGCATGCCAGAAGAATCCGAACGGTCAAAGCGCTTAGGTAAGACAAGACAAATTAATCAAGTCATCAGACACACCTTTCAGAGGATGTAAGGGCAATAGTCTCTTGGGTCAGGAATCATTTCCTATTAGTTCTGAGAACCCATGTTCTCATGGGCAGTTTATGAGCATAGCAGTGCATCTCTGGCAGTTTGTGCATGACCGCTGAGGATGGGTGCCCATTCTCACCGTTACGGTTTCTGTCACATCTTCTGCACATGGGTTGAGCTGTAGCTCTGCTCAACGGTGACAGTAATCCTCTTACATTAGCAACTGGATGGGCCTTGCACATTACAGGTATAAATCATTTTATTTTCTATCAATATATTTTTAAGACATACTTGTTCTTATTTAATTTCTATTCATTTATTTTTAGATGGTGTCTTACCTTGTGGTCTAAGTTGGTCTTGAGCTTTCGAGCAGAAGAGGTTTGGTTTTCCTGCCTGACTCCAGAGTAGCTTGGGATTATTGCCACATGCCATTTATCATATCCAATTCAAGCCATATTTTTTTTTAAAATAAACATTCTTTTCTTTTGTTGTTAAGATTTTATTTAATTATGTATATGAGTGCTCTATCTGCATGTATGCTTACACACCAGAAGATGACGTCAGATTCCAGTATAGATGGTTGTGAGCCACCATGTGGTTGCTGGGAATTGAACTCAGGACCTCTGGAAGAGCAGACAAAGCTCTTAACAGCTGAGCCATCTCTCCAGCCTTCAAGCCATGTTTTTAAAAAGTATTCATTTTGATTTTTTAAACTTATGTAATTTTTCTTTGATATTTTTTAATTTGTTATTTGGATATTAAGTGATGCTTTTATTTGGCTTTTTTGATATTGACACTTAGAAAATGTAATAGTTTTTAAAAACATACATAATTTTAGAGGCAGGATTTCTTTCTGTAGCCGTGGCTGTCCTGGCCTCTGTACTCTGCAGACCGGGCTGTCCTTGAATTCGAAGAGATCTGCCTACCTCTCCCAACACCACCTGGCTACATTCGAATTTTTAGTGCTCAGATTATGATTGTCAGTAGGTCTTAACTTTCATAAAAAGAACTAGTAGCATAGTGATTATATAGATCTCACTGGTTCCTGAGTAGAATATTCAGACATAAGAAATAGTAATTAGATCCAGGCCTTTAAAATATCTCATCAGCCTTTGGTTGTGATAAAAAATCATAACTTTTTCCAGCTTTTGCAGTGTCATTACTATGAAAGTGTTTGTCATTTAATGGGACCTGACTTTGTTTCAGCTTGGGCTTCAAGTAGCCAGAAGATGATTTAGTGGCATTCAGGGACCACAGGCAACTTCACAGAGCAACTCTAGGATAAGCCTGCTTGTGGCTGTGAGCAGAAAGACAGAAACTTTCTCGTCTGACCATAAGAACCTTTTTAAAATCTGACAAAGAAGAAACATACCTTCTTTGTACTGCATACTTTTATGTCAACTTAACACAGAATAGAGTCATCTGAGAGAAGGAAACTTCAATTAAGAAAATGCTTTAGGGGCCTGGAGAGATGGCTTAGCAGTTAAAAGCACTGTATGTTCTTCCAGAGGTTCTGAGTTCAATACCCAGCACCCACATGATGGCTTATAACCATCTATATTGGGATCTGATGCCCTCTTCTGGCATGTAAGTGACCTACAGATAGAGCACATATGTAAAGTAAATAAATACATCTTTTAAAAAAAGAAACTGCTTTAATAAGTTCAGCAAGCCTATAAGGCATTTTATTAATTAATTATTGATGGGGGAGAGCCCAGCTCAGTGTGGGTGTTGCCATCCCAGGGCTAGAGGTCCTGGGTGCTATAAGAAAACAGGATGTCTACATGTAGAAAATGCAAATAGATCCATATTTACCACCCTGCACAAAGACCTCAACATAAAACCAGACACACTAAACACCTCTTAGAAGAAAAAGTGGGGAAGAGTCTTGAATTCATGGGCATAGGAGACAACTTCCTGAACAGAACATTGACAGCACAGACTCTAAGATCAACTATCAATACATGGGACCTCATGAAACTGAAAAGCTTCTGTAAAGCAAAGGATACTGTCATCAGAACAAAAAGACAGCCTACAGATTGGGAAAGGATCTTCACCAACCCTATATCTGACAGAGGCTCTTATCCAGAATATGTAAAGAACTCAAGAAGTTAAACAGCAACAAACCAAGTAGCCCAATTAAAAAATAGGGTACAGAGTTAAACATAGAATTCTTAGTAGAGGAATATCTAATGTCAGAGAAACACTTAAGGAAATGCTCAATGTCCTTAGTCATCAGGGAAATGCAAATAACATCAATCCTGAGATTTCACCTTACATGGATCAGTATGGCTAAGATCAAAAACTCAAGTGACAATACATGCTGGAGAGGATGTAGAGAAAGGGGAATCCTCCTCCATTGCTGGTGGGAATGTAAACTTGTACAACCACTTTGGAAATCAATCTGGTGCTTTCTCAGAAAATTAGGAACAGTGTTACCTCAATATCCATCTATACCACTGCTAGGCAAATATCTGAAATATGCTCAACTATATAACAAGAATATTTGCTCCACTATGTTCATAGCTATTATGAATAATAGCCAGCATCTGGAAACAACCAAGATGCCCCTCAACTGAGGAAATTGTGGTGCATTTCCACAATGGGATACTATTCAGCAATTAAAAACAAGAAAATCATGAAATTTTCAGGCAAATGGTGGGAACTAGAAAAGATAATCCTGAGTGAGGTATCCCAGAAGCAGAAAGACACACATGGTATATACTCACTTATAAGTGGATATTAGATGTATAATATAGGATAATCATACTAAAATCTGTACATCTAAAAAAGCTAATCAAGAAGGAGGACCCTGGGTAAGATGCTCAATCCTCATTCAGAAAGGCAAACAGGATAGACTTCAGAAGAGGGAGCAAACAGGGAACAGGACAGGAGCCTACCACAGAGGGCCTCTGAGAGACTCTACCCTGCAGAGTATCAAAACATATGCTGAGACTCACAGTTAAACTTTGGGCAGAGTCAAGGGAATCTTATGGAAGAAGGGGGAGAAAGAAAGACCTGCAGGGGACAGGAGCTCCACAAGGAGAGAAAAAAATAATCTGGGCACAGGGGTCTTTTCCTGATACTCCAACCAAGGACCATTCATGAAAATAATCTAGAACCCCTGCACAAATGTAGCCCATGACAGCTTAGTCTCCAAGTGGATTTCCTAGTAAGGTGAACAGGGGCTGTCTCTGGCATGAACTCAGTGTCTGGCTCTTTGATTACCTCCCTCTGAGGTGGGGCAGCCTTATCAGGCCACAGAGGAAGACTTTGCAGGTAGTCCTGATGAGACCTGATAGGCTAGGTTTAGATGGAAGGGGAGGAGGAGCTCCCCCATCAGTGGATTCAGAGAGGGGCATGGGAGGAGAAGAGGAAGGGAGGACAGTATTGGGAGGGGATGAGGGAGAGGATGAGGGAGGGGGTTACAGCTGGGATACAAAATGAATAAATTGTAATAAATTTTAAAAAATGCAAAAAGAAAAAGAAAACAGACTGAGCAAGCAAGCCATGGTGAGCAAGCTGGTAAGCAGCACCCCTCCATGGCCCCTGCATCAGCTTCTCCTGACACCAGTTCCTACCCTGTTTTTGAGTTCCTGTCCTGGCTTCCTTCAGTGATAAACTAAGATGTGGAAGTGTAAGCCAAATAAACCCTTTTTGTCTCCAACTTGCTTTTGGTCATGGTGTTTCATCATAGCAATAGAAGCACTAACTAAGACAGTCCTCTAGGTATTATGAGAAACTACTTTATCATACAGTTTCCATTCTCATTTATAGATGAGAATCATAATAGCAGTCATAGTGTAATGCCAGGATCACAAGACCCACAGAGACCACCAGGAGACGATTCGATGCAAGAGAGCTTTATTACGAGAGCGATCAAACTCAGGACCCAAGTCTCACTGGCGCAGCAGTAGAGAAGTGGGACCTCGAGCTCTGAATGAGCAGGATTTTTAAAGGGAAAGTCTGTAAGCAGAGGGTTTCCGTGACAGCAAGCAGGGGGGCACATGTTTCCATGATAGCAAGCGAGGCCACAAGCCTTGACATTACAGGACTGGGTAAAAGTTAGAGGGGTGAGGTAACCTTCTCTGAGGCACATAATCACAATTGCTAAGGCATATAATCACAATGGCTATTCTTCTAAACTATATCTGAAACATTGGGGAGAATTTTCCCACCCGATTCTCAACCAATTCCCATTGATTATTGCCAGGGAGTTTGTCTCTATTTTCTATGAAGCTTTTATTCTGTGATATTTCCTGGAGGATGTTGCTAGGAGAGTTAACTTTGAGTCTGCCAAGTGTACATTCTGTGATATTTCCTGGTACCTGAATTCAGCTCCCAGTCAAGGTGGCTCTTTATTTCAAAATGGAGTTATACCCAGGCTAACTTAAACTCTTCAATAGACATGCCTACCTCCTGACAGCACCCACTCCCCTCTGACTTCCTTAAATTGTCCCCACAACCCATTAATCCACTTAACAGGAGCTTGAATCCTGGAGGCCCCTTCCCGTGTTTGCTCCTTTGCTTCCTCCTCCCCTTACTCCTCCCTTTCTTCATCCTTGATCTTCCATTCCATTCTGAACCTAGGACCTTACCATGAGAAGCTGACATGGTTTGCTGGTATCCTTGCTTGACTGGGTCCTTCCGGGTGTGGATTCTGATTAGTTAAGCTTTCTCGGCAGCCAGAGCTGTTGTTGCTGTCTCACTAGTTACTTAGGATCAACACACGTCTCACAGACCTTAAGGCCATTGTTATTCACTATTTCCAGACCGAACAGAGGTGAGCACAGTACTACCTCAAAACCCCTCTCAGTAGCCCTACTCTTACGATATGACAATGTTCGTGTGGTTAACAGTTCATGGGAAAATTCAATCAATACTCTGAAAAGCCTGCTGTTATGGTGGCTGAGGGATAATGGTAAATAAAGGAACAGGCTGCTGGCATTCACTCTGTTCTCATGCCTGCTTCTGATTAATGTTAACAGGGTCTCCACATCAGGTGCAAACAGTTCTCATTATTGCGCATGGGTGACGTCCAGTCAATTGAGACACAGCTGATAACCTGTTCTTATCACTCTCTCACATCTCCTCTCAGCGCCTTTCTTTACGGAGGAGGAGGGAGGGATGTCTAAATCGAGAAACATACAAATCGCAGGACTCGATTCTCCGAACGTAGGAGAATACTCTGTTTTGGCAGCATTGTTGATTGTTATCAGCAACATGTATTTATATGCAAATGACATAAAATTAAAAAGAATTGGTTTCAACCTAAGTATGCTGACTTCCATATCTAACATCTTGATGACACTATGTAAGGTGATAAGGGATTTTCTTTGTAGTTGGAACAGATAACCCTAGTCACAGTACTGGTAAGACTATCCCTACATCTAAAGTAATAAAATCCAAACTCAATTTAATGTGACAAATTTGTAGTGACTGTCTTTGATGAGGGAGGATAGGATCTTTCCTTTATGAAGATTAAAATGCTTTGAAAATATGAGTAGACATTTTCAAGATGGCGCTTACATCTGATCTCAGTACCTTTGTGGAACACGCTATGAAGTTCACCGTATTCACGTACAGAGCGCAGTGTGTTTAGGAATGACTCACATGTAAGAGTGTCTGCAATGTGGTTCCTATTATCAGCGTATCCCTCATCTGCTAGTAACTTTCTCCAAATGTAATTTTTTTTTTTTTAGGTTGAAAATTTCCATGCCTCATTTAAGCTCAAAGCTATTTAAATATTAAGTTTTAAAGTCTCAAGACAATTACTGGGTCTATCACAGAAACCTCTTCTAATTTCAGGTATGGCCAGAGAAGAATGAAAAGGAAGTATTTGAGTCAAAGCATCTGACATTTGTATCCTTAAATGGATCCCCGAGGCCCATGTAGGCTATGCGTGCGATCACTGCATCTGCGGCGCTCTTACCTACAATCACTGCACCCAGGTAGCCATAGTTACGGTCACTGCATTGAGCTCATTTTATAAAGTAACTGGAGCAGGCTACCTGAGATCTGACGTGCCTTGATCATTGCATAGTTAGTCTTCTTGGAAGCAGAGCCTATAAAGATCCTTAGCGATGAGATGCTCATGACATTGAAATAAATCTAGTCAGCTGGTAATTGAGATGAATCATAGCTTCATAGCTCGGGCCTCTGCTATGTCTTTCTCTTTTCTCCTTCCTGCAATGGTGCAAAGTAAATAGAAGTATCTTGCCACCATAGAATGTGGGTGATCATAGACTTTCTTGATGCTTTTTATCGAAAAAAGATACTTCTGGTGTTAGTTGGGGAGCAATATGGCCACACAGGTCTCTGAGCTGGCCTGTAGGTTCTGGCATTGTCCTTGGATGTCTATCTACACGTGTAACTTTAAGTGCATCCCTCCCCTACGTAGTGACAAAGTAAGCACATGTGCCCCAGGAAGGGCTTTGTTCACTGCTGTATGAAAAGAGACAGAGGTTTTGAGGACAAAGAGGACCAGAGGAAAGAACCACAGCTTCATCTCCTCTGGACCCACACAAGAAAAATGACATCCCTCTAGCTTACAATTTTCTTGTGTCATGAATCTTTACCTCACACTTGATTTAAACTTTATGTTTATCATGTGCCATTAAAAACTCATCACCTCTGAAATCTTGTAGGTTAGTATTTACTTACCAAAAAAAAAAAAAAAAAAAAGGCAACTCTCAGCTTGCCCAGGGCTTTTTAAAAGATGACTTATTACTTCTGTCCTCCGGAAGGCATAGCCTTGTGTGTATCTGAGTTAGTGGCTTGTGTGTCTGTCTATTCTCTTCCTGCAGGTCCCCCATGTACACATATACACATAAATCCCTGTAGGTTTAGAATTTTCCACATGGAAGGAAGAGGATTTTGTAATGAAAAGCAACATTGTCTGTGGCTTTTTTTTTTTTTTTAAATACAGCTGATGTAACGACTCTGCCTAACAACTAACGACTCTGCCGAGCAAAAACCTCTGCAAATTCTGCATGATGTCTCTTGCGATCACCGCATCTACCTTAGCTATGTGGGGCTCAGTTCCGGGTAATGTTGCCTCTTAGACCCTCTCTCGTATTCAGTGACAAACCGGAATCAGTTGTTGGTTGGGGTGGGAGGCATCATTAGCAGCAACAATAACAAGAGATTTTCTTCACAAGTCTCGGGCTTGAAGTCTCCTTGGACAGACTCACCAGCCTCCTTTCTAGCTGGAAGCTAGCCCACCATTTCTTTCCTCAGTCCAGTTAGATTGGGGCTGTGACTTGATCAGTTTTATGCTTGATAAAAGGTACATTGTCGATGTCTACTTTTGTCTTTAGTGTGCTACAGAGAAATGTGGGCAGAGCTCCGGGTTGCCTGTAACTGATCTCTGCTAGAGCTTTCTGTGATAATTGGGAACATTCTGTAACCTGCTCCGTTGGGTGTGTGCCGTGACCACCAGTTCTTCGGCTGTTTAGCCTGGGAAATAAGTCCTATATGACCGAGGGCCTGACTTTGAAGCAGAACTTAAATGCAATTAACCCCAATTTAAATAGGTACATGGACCGCTCCATTTTACGTATCAAGAGTATAGAATTTAAATCTTCAAAACTGTGCAGGGAGTTTTGGCAAAATGCTACGACTTTTAGCGTCTGCTGCTACTGACAAACTGCGCCAAACCTAGTGGCTGTAAATAAGGTTTTGTTTCTCTTTCTTAGCATTTTGTGGCTTGACTGTGCTCAGGTTGCACTTGAAGCTCCTGATGTGTAACAATCAAATGTCAAGCGGGGTGGCTCCCTCTGCTGTGCTCCTTGAGCCTGTGGCAATGGCGACTTGCCACTTTATGTCAGGTTCCCAGACTGGTTTGTCTTGTCCACGATGGGACTACCTTGGCTACCATGTATGGGGGTGTGTGTGTGTACATATGTGTGTGTTGTGATGTATGTAGAGGCCCAGAGGACACTGTCACATATCCTCCTCTATCTCTATCCACCTTATTTGCAAACATGTTGTTATGCTTATTAATTTATTGCTACATACGTGCCCTGGCGTCTGTGTGGAGGTCAGAGAATAACTCCCAGGGGTCCGTTCTCTCCTTTCCTGACGTGAGCCCCAGAAATCACATGAGCTCTCATCAGGCATGGCGGCAAGCACCCTTACTCGCTGCACTTCCTCACCTGCCAGCTTCAGCATTACTAATTTAATGAAGCTTTTTTTTTTTTTGTCCTGCTGTGTTTAGTGTCAGGCTGACTTTTAAAACAGTGATTAGTAACCCCATGTAAATAAACATCCCCCAGTCTCTGTGGGCACTGAGGAAGCTTGGGAGAGTTCTTGATTTTTCATGTGGCTCCATGGAGAAGTTTGCTCGCTTGATACGTGTTTCATTCAGCGTGCGGAACGTTTTGCTTTGGCAGCAGCTCTCTTCAGCTCTGAAACATCTGCATGGTGGCCTGCTGGCAGTCAGCGTTCACCTGTCATCCAGGAGAATTATGTCCAGGTAACATGGCTTCTGTCCTTGAAGACAGCCTGCATTTCCGGGACTGCTGGGAATAATTTTGTCTTACCATTTGGTGTTAATCAGTACTGTTCATGGGACACCATGAATGGTTAGAGTCTAGGTGCCCTCATCATGCACTGGGTTTGCACTTGCCCCCAATGAAAAAATTTTGGCTTCTTCCTGGGACTAGCCCCCACCCCAGCTGCCCTGTGACAGGCCTCCCAGAAGTCAGTTATCGAGATGCTTTGATTTGCATTTCTGCTCTTTGTTTCTTAGATCTTTGCGGTGGTGAGTTTTTTTTTTTTTTTGTTTTTTTTTTTTTTTTTTTGGCAATCAAATACAAGGCTTTAAGATCTTCCTTGCAGAAGGAAATCTGGCTTTGTAGGGCTTATGGGTGCTCACTGATCAAAGGAATACTCTTCTAGTCACGGTTCAGGGGCCAGATTAAGGGGTGACTGGGATTCTGATGATTCTTCTCCTGCTGTCACCTCCATTCTGATCCCACAGTAAGTCACACACCCTGTTCCCATAGGTTTTCCCCGGGGTCTGCTCTGCATTGGTCTGCTTTGGCAGCTGTGGCTGAGGCTATGGCTCTCTCTTTATGACCAGTAGCTATGCCTTCTGGCACCAGGTAGGGAGAGAGGAGGGAGTGGTTAACAGATGTGTTTTGGAACTAGGAATGTTTCCAGGGTGGAGGCAGCCTTCTCTGGAAGCTAAAATGTTATCTGCAGATTCTATACCCGAGGACGACGCACTGCGTCTCCCAGCTTTGACAGACCATCACCAACTCAGCCACTCTTTCTCTCCTTCAAGAGAGGATGTGGAGAAAGAGGAACTTTACTCCATTGCTGGTGGGAATGTAAACTTGTACAACCACTTTGGACATCAATCTGGCACTTTCTCAGACAATTAGGAATAGTGCTACCTCAAGATCCAGCTATATTACTCCTAGGTATATATCCAAAAGATACTCAAGTATACAACAAGGACATTTGCTCAACCATGTTCACAGCAGCTTTATTTGTAGTAGCCAGAAGCTGGAAACAACCCAGATGTCCCTCAACTGAGGAATGGATACAAAAATTGTGGTACATTTACACAATGGAATACTACTCAACAATTAAAAACAAGGGAATCATGAAATTTGCAGGGAAATGGTGGGAACTAGAAAAGATCATCCTGAGTGAGGTATCCCAGAAGCAGAAAGACACACATGGTATATACTCACTTATAAGTGGATATTAGATGTATAATATAGGATAATCATACTAAAATCTGTACATCTAAGGAAGCTAAGCAAGAAGGAGGACCCTGAGTAAGATGCTTAATCTTCATTCAGAAAGGCAAATGCGACTGACACGGAAGAGGGAGCAAACAGGGAACAGGACAGGAGCCTACCACAGAGGACCTCTGAGAGACTCTACCCAGCAGAGTATCAAAACATATGCTGAGACTCACAGTTAAACTTTGGGCAGAGTGCAGGGAATCTTATGAAAGAAGGGGAAGAAAGAAAGACCTGGAAGGGACAGGAGCTCTACAAGGAGAGCAACAGAACCAAAAAATCTGGGCACAGGGGTCTTTTCTGAGACTGATACTCCAACCAAGGACCATGCATGGAGATAGAACCTCTGTACAAATGTAGCCTATGGCAGCTCAGTGTCCAAGTGGGTTCCCTAGTAATGGGAACAGGGGCTGTCTCTGACATGAACTTAGTGGCTGGCTCTATGATCACTTCCATCTGAGGTGGGGAACAGCCTTACCAATCCACAGAGGAAGACAATGCAGCCATTCCTGATGAGACCTGATAGGTTACAGTCAGATGGAAGGGGAGGAGGATCTCCATTATCAGTGACTGGGGGAGGGGCATAGGAGAAGAAGAGGAAGGGAGGGTGGAATTGTGAAAGGATAGGGGTGAGGGCTACACCTGGGATACAAACTGAATAAACTGTAATTAATAAAAATAAAATAAAATTTATAAAAGACAGTTTTTACCTACTACCGAAGAGACCCCATGAAAATGTTCCCTGATCAAGTCTCTCCTCCCACCCCCTGTAACCTGTTTCCCATTGCTTTTCACTTCCATTTGCAGAAATTCCAATGTCCTCAGCTGCGACTGAAATCTGAAACGTTGTCTGCTTCTAGGAAGTAACTCTTGTTAACCCTCATGCATGGATACATCTCCTAAAAAATCTGTAAGCAAGTGACATCATCTCCACTTAGCTCCCTAGGGTGTCTGGGCAAATATCTCTTTGTTTTTCTGGTGACTCTCCACTCTTCAGAGCAAACACCAACATTTGTTTCCCTGTTTAGGTTTCATTTGAATATCAATGATTTCCAGAAATTTCCTCGGGCTCTGCAGACTAGGATAGGATTGCCTATCTGAAACACTTTTCTCTTTTCTTTATCAGACTCATGAATTTCACAGTATTTATTATAGCTCTTTTTTTTTTTAATTTAAAAAAAGTCTTTATTGAGTCTTTGTGAGTTTCCCATCATGTTCTCCAATCCCTCTTATCTCCCCTTCCCTTCATATCTGCCCTCTGTCCTTGCTACTTACCCACCCCACACCCACCAAAAAAAAAAAAAAAAACATCCAGTTTTACTGTGGATGCTGCATCTCTGACCTCCGGCTTTTGCTACCCTATCAATACTGGATCCTCCCTGGGACTTCTCTCGGATATCCTGTTGATGCCCTGTGTCATGTTGCTTTTGTTCTTCAGGATCGACCCTTTCATGTGTGCCAATAGTTCATAGATGATGTAGAAGCTGGAGTGGGCCAGCTCAAAGCCCTGGATCTGGGTCTGTGTGGTAGCTGAGTTGGTCAGCCCTCTAGCTCTCCCACACCTACATGACCAGAGCCAGCTTTCCCCACACTGCCCTGACTAACTCACCCAAGGGCTATTGCCAGCAAGGGCCAGCTGCCCTGCTCTCATGCCCTCAGGGCTGGCCTAACTGCTGTCCCACCACCAGGGCTACCTATATTGTGCTGCCCAAAAGTGGTAGGACTTGATCTCCCAAGTACTGTAGCCCGTGAGGGGCAGAGACAGCTCTCCCACTTTCATGACCTTGGGGCCATCTTTTTGCCTGCTGTACTTCAGAAAGGGGTGGGGTAGGGAGAGCCAGCTCTCTGGAACCATGACACCAGAGCCAGCTTTCTCATGCTGCCCAGGCAAGGGGTGGGGCCAGCTCAGTACAATGCTTGGGCATCAACATGGCCTCAGGTGGAGTCCCAGAGCAGGGACATCCGCGTAGCCTTTGGTAGTAACACAGGCCTAGACATCAACATAGATCCTGGTTGCAATAGGACCAAGGACCCAGACACGGCCCCCAGCAGCAGCATGGGCCTGGATGTCACCATCAGATATCCACACGGTCTCAGGTGGCAGCCCAGACCATGGTCATTAACATGGCCTTTAGTGGTAACTCGGGCTACAGACATCAACAAATAAATGTTATTTATTTTACCTTTTGAATTTTAGTGATACCCATAAAAATATCATTGGAAGAATTTATGGATCTACAGTGACGACAGTGCCCAAGGTATTTTTAGGTAGCACACACATATAAAAACAGTTGTATGTTGAAGACATATGACAAAAGAGTCTCTCTTTTGTGGGCTGCCTTGACCCCCCATATCACACTGCTGGGCATTGCTTTTTGCAAGTTCATGCCTAGCTCGGCCTGGCTTCCATGAAGGGCTTCCCTGGCTTTTAATAAGACAAATGGTAAAAGTATCCACACATGTTTCTTCTGATAGCTCCAGGCACTGCTGCACAGCTGGTATCCATGAACAAGACGGCCCGTGAAGTCCCAGTATGTTATTGCTAGAGAACAGTTTATAACCAGGAGAATAATAGAGTAGCAGGAAAGAGTACATGGGGCTAGCAGGAATGTGTGATTCCATATTTTACGCAAGTTTGGCCACCAGTGCAGCTGAAGGCAGTGCGCTGCTGGGCAGATTAGCCAGGATTAATTCTGTTCCTCCTGATGGAGGTCTTGGGAGATGATATGGGACCACTACCTCCAACACTTATTAAAAATGCGTCAACTGGGCATGGTGGCGTATACCTTTAGTCCCAGCACTCGGGGAGGCAGAGGCAGGCAGATTGCTGTAAGTTCGAGGACAACCTGGTCTACAAAGCAAGGCCAGGGCAGCCAAGGCTATAGAGAGAAACACTGTCTCAAAAAGCAAACAAGTGCTTCAGACATTGTTCCTTATTGAAGCTACTAGGAGGATGCACATAGACTTGTCTAAAAAAAAAAGAAAAAGCAACAGTGTAATGCTTTGTAATGTTGTTTGTTTACATTTTCCATCTTTCTTTTATTATATTATCTGGTCTAATACATTCATTAAAATTTTGATAATGTTGAGACTCAGTTCCTGTGATAGCATTTTAGGAGACTCATTTTATACACACACACACACACACACACACACACACACACACACACACACACACCTGAGTCCATTGAGGACTCAGCACTTTCACTAGTTCATTCAACACACAAATAAGTAGAAATAAAGTGACATGCAGGCATTTTGGGTACTTTTCATATTATTCTGCAGGTCCCAATGAGGCCTCATGATAATAGGCTCACATCTTTCTTAGACCCTCGACTTCTGCTTCATCATATTGTGTACCTTTGCCGGTGCTATGCCTAGCTGCCCTAACTTCTTTTTATCTTCTATATTATGACCCCATCAGACTTTTGTTTGACCTTGTTGCGGTGCTGACA
This sequence comes from Psammomys obesus, assembly GCF_907164565.1. Classification (NCBI taxonomy): domain Eukaryota; kingdom Metazoa; phylum Chordata; class Mammalia; order Rodentia; family Muridae; genus Psammomys; species Psammomys obesus. The sequence continues at coordinate 30,376 of NW_026591880.1, forward strand.
TCCAAGCCAGGACTCATGCTACATCCAAAGCTCTGTCCTTCCCATCTCATCAGGAAGCATGCCTGACTCAGACCAATAGGCTTACAAAAGAGAGTTTTCAGCAAGACTTTGATCAACAATAAATAACATTTTCTCTGTCCTTACACTGCAATATACTGGAGGCGGTGTCTTATTTTCATTTTCCTATTCCACCTCTTTGTTTTTCCTCTCTTTTATTTGATGCTCATTTGTTTCCATAGATTTTTTTTAGTCAGATTTTTTTCACATTTTAGAAATAAAACAAATTCTTTAAAAGCTGTGAACCCATTTTTTTTTTCTTTTGAGACAGAATTTTGCTAGCCAGCATAGGCTCGACTTGAGCTTGCTCTGTAGCCCAGGATGATCTTAAACTTGAAATCTTCTTGCCTCAATGTCATGAAAGTATGGAGATTTTTTTAGCATAGTTCTTTTTGCATAGTTGAGAAAAATATAATAATGCAATTATATCTGAGGTTCATCAAGTGTCTCTCTGCACCCAGGATGTAGGACTGTTTGCCTTCTCTTTCCATGCAGCCAGCTGTTTATTTTATTCTGCTTTGGAAGTTATACTGCTTTAAGACACTGCCAAGGGACCATTCAGAAGGAACAGGAAACACAAGGCTGAACACAATCCCAGGACCGGCCTGGCATAAATTCCATTGTAGCTTTCAAGCTAAGCCTTGTGTGCTTCTTCAGGAAATGTCTTTTCAGAGGTGGGAGTGATGGACAGCTATCTTGGCTTTGACTAGAAGCTGTGAAGAGTACTTTAAATGCTTTCAGATTTATTGATACTACCATCATAAGCTATCAAGGGGTGTTTGAACACATAGACATGCCAAAAATGCAAAGAAACACGTTGAAGGTTATGTGGACTCTAAACTGATATTGTTATGAAAACTAGAGATAGGTATTTAAAAAAAAAAGAGAAGCTTTGTTCTCTCATATATCACATCCTGACCACAGTTTCCTCTTCCTCCACTCCTCTCAGACCTTCCCCTACCTCCCCTCTCTAGATCAAGGCCTCCTTTGCACCCCCCCCCCCAAAAAAAAAGCAGGCCTCTCAGGGACATCTACTGAACAAGAGCTAAC
>NW_026591881.1:0-11302 GCF_907164565.1 Psammomys obesus
TCCACTGAGATGAGAACCTGCCCTATGACCCCTTCAGATGGCCCCCCCACAGCCTTACTTCTGACCAAGGTTCAACCCCCATTTTGACTTCTAGCCTTGCAGATTGAAGTTTGAGCTCTGTGAATGGCTTCTTATGTGTATGTAAAAATCTTACACATGGGTATATCTCATAAGCAAATAATCCATAAATATACACACATACATTTATGACCGCTTATGATTTTGGTTCGGGGGCCTGATTTTAATTCTAGCTTCCCAAGAAGATACACTAAGTTTGTCGGGACTCGCTACTGTCAGGCAGTAATGATTGAGACATGTGTGGGGTGCAGCTCGGTGGGACAGCTGAGCGCAAACACGCGCATTTTTTATCTATTTGCTGTTTACTCAGTCATCACAGCGTAGTTATCTAATACGCAGACATCTGTTGTAGGTCCAGTGGCATTGCCGAGCGCGGATGGTGGCAGGAGCCAATTTTTATATTGTTGGACGAGACCCTGCTGGCATGCCTCATCCGGAGACGGGGAAGGACCTCTACGAGCCAACCCATGGTGCCAAAGTGCTGACGATGGCCCCCGGCCTCATCACCCTGGAAATAGTTCCCTTCCGAGTTGCAGCCTACAACAAGGAAAAGAAGCGGATGGACTACTATGACTCTGAGCAGTAAGTTTCACACTGCCTCAACCAAAGGAAGCTTTTTTGTCCGAGCTAGGGCTCAGCACATACCTTCTGATGGGCTGCATGGTTGGAACCATCTCAGGAAAAGCCGTCTCAAGTCAAGGAAGTAGGCTCCCATTAGCCTAGGGTTAGAAGTGAAAGTAAACATTGGAGCTAAGCTGGACATGGTGGTGCACACACTTCTCCTTTGGCATTTGGGAGACAAGGCACACCCCTCCCAGGTCTTTCTAATTCTTCTAATGGTCTGCAACTCCAAGTTATTTTCTTAAGAAAGGGTCTCACTACGTGGGCCCAGCTGGCCTGGTACCGTGTAGATCAGGCTGGCCTCAAACTCAGGGTCCATCTTCGTCTACCTCCTGAGTGCTGGGACTAAAGGCATGCACCATAGTCTTATGTTTGTATACAGTGTACATGCTGGAATCATTTTGTTGACTGACTCTTAGATTACCTGCTTTTTAGTACATTACAATTCATATTCAACAAGTAAAACAGGTAATTGATGTAGGATACAATCAGTTTTAATTTATGTTTTAGCAGTTTTAGGTCTACTGATATCACTAACTGAAAACTGGCACTGGCCTTGACACATCCATTCTGAGTGTTAGTGTCCCCTTTTTCCATGGCTTTTTATATTAGCTTTAGAATAATGTGGACCCTGACCCAGTATCCTCATTTAGTGCCACCTATTTTGTCACAGAGGTGACAGGAAAGGAAAAAGAAATCTTGTGAAAAAGTTAAAACAACACTGTCTCGTTTCTAAAAGGCATATAAGCACACACTTGCAATCCGAGCACTAGTAAGGTAGAGACCGGAGGGTTGGTGGTTCAGGGTCATCCTTGCTATGTAGAGAATTGGAGACCAGCCTGGGCTACGTGAAACCCATCTCAAAAAAATTAAAAATAAATCAGAAGTAAATAAAGTAAATGAATTAGCATTTAAAAATAAGTAGAAAGTGGACCAATGAGACGAACGGCTTGACAGGGAAAGTTCCCTGCTGCCAAGTCGGCAGATCTGAGTTCAATCCCTGGGACCCACAGAATGCCGAGAGAATGGACTCCTTCAAGTTGTCCCGTGACCTCCACATGTATGCCATGGCGTGAGTGTACCCACACACAGACACACAAAAGTAAATGTCATTAAAAAAATAAGTTAAAGGTTTACAGAGTTTATTTTCTCTGAGTTAAGTAATTTTTTTGGGTTAAAAACTGTCATTGCCACTGGAGAGGAGAAGGTCACGTGTGCTGACATGACAGTTCTAGAGACAGTGCCTTTGCTTGAGTACTGAACTGTAGCTGAAATTCAAGCAGGCCATGGAGCATGTGGGCAAAAGGTTTTCACCATAGGCCCAAGGAGGAATAGAAGGACTTCTAATGGCTGCCAATGGCCTACATGTGGAAGGCAAGTCCTTGTCTGCGATTGCCGAAGACGTCAAAAGTGACACAGAGTCCAGGATGCTCTAAGACCCTCAGAAGAATTTGCAGCTGACCCATGTCTTTACTCTTGGTACAAAATTGTTTTCCTAAGCACGTAGGCTTGTTCTGTGTGTGTGTAGGCATGTACACATTTGCATGTGGGCATATATATTATATGTGCAGAATTGCATCATAAACAAACAAAAAAAGACTGTCACAGTGGCGTGTGTTTGTGACCCTAGCTTTAGGGAGACAGACACAGATCCCTTGGGTTCTCTGACCAGCTCAGCCTTTTCTAACCAGTCAGGCTCAGGCCAGCTAGAGTCCTCATCTCAATAGACAAGATGGGTGGCTCCTGAGGAATGACATCTGAGCTCGACGTCTGGCCTCTGAATCCATGAACACACACCCACATTCATCTGCACTTAGAACGACATGTACACGAGTGCTTCCTCCCCCTGACAGACACACACACACACACACACACACACACACACACAAACACACACACACACACACACACACACACATGTATGCACACAAAGAAAACCAAGCAGAATAAAAGAGCTTCGTTTCTTCCTCAGCTCACGGGCTGGTTTGTTTTGTCGCTGTGGTCCTCCTGTGTGGTCACTGCTTTAATCACACGCAGGACCTTAGACTGCATCTGTGTGCAGTTGATTGATGTGCTGCTAAGGCCCCTGATAACTTTGATGTTTGGCTGAATCTGTGTAGTGCTGCTGTAAGTCTCCCTTTTCATCATTTAAAAGCTAAATAGTTATATCAGTTCTCATAAGATTTTCCAGAGATGAATTCTGTGTTAGTCACATGAGTGGCTCATTTCCTTGGAATTTTCTTTTTTTTTTTTAGTTACCAAATCTTAATAACTTATAACTTGGGAAGCTTTAAAAATGCCTTAGTTTTTAAATTTTTCTGTATTTGTGTTCAAATATAATTAAGTTGATGGGAATATGTTGGAAAGTGATTAAAATTTTGTGAAAAGGCGATTGTCTTTGATGTAGTGAGAAAACAGTTATTAATTATGCACATATGAGCTTGTCCATGTTTGATTAATGGATGTTACTCAATGCCAGCTTTTATGTAATTAATGATTCTGTAGCTTTTGGTTTGACTGAATACGAGTGTAAGACAAGGTTTAGGGAGGGAAATTTCCTGAAGAGATCAGGTAAGATAATTATTGATAGGAATGATGATAAAAGTCGTCTGTTTACATTTTAGGAAATCAAGAAAACTGTGTTAGCTTTAGAAGTTTCTCAGGGTGGTTGAGCTGTAGGATTTCAGTCCCCTTATAGATATTATCAACTATTAGGGTATCTGTTTTTGGTCTTTTTTTTTTTCTGTTTTAAAGGGTAAATCTTTGTATTGTGGACAAATGTAAAATTATTTAGAGTATAGGAAAGTATGTGAGAGGAAAGAGCCCAAAGAGGTGAGTAAAAGAGGCAATTGAACGGTCAGTGTTCCTGGTCTAGCATCATCAACGTTCTAACAGATTTCTTTCCTGTTTAATGGTAGAGTATAGTCTAACTGGTGGACTGTTAGAGAGAGAGTGGGAACCCAGAATTAAAGGTGCTTCTTTTACTACCTAGAAGACACCCCCTTACCACCTAGAAGACGCCTACTTACTCTCCATAAGACAGTTTGGTTTTGGATACGATATCTTTCTGCGTCCTTCAAGGTGTTTTTAGGTTTCTTTGCTTTTGTGTGCTTTCACTGGCAAGCCCACGTGGTGTGATAGATTCTGGGTAGTGACTCTTAATCCAGTACGTCAGTGTTCCTCTGTTGCTAACTATCACTTCTATATTGCTGAAACAATAAATTTTAGGACACAACAACATGCGTAGCTGCTTAGGTCAGAAAAGCAGGTTGCTTGTCCTCTGGCCAGGCCAGGTCTCTGGAGGCCCCTCCCATGGTGATCCTGGCCAGCAGAATTCATTTCCTTGCAGATGTAAGACTGGGCCTTCTGCCTGCTAGCTACTGGCTGGCACCGCACCTGCCCCTAGAAGCTGCCTTAAGCCCTTCTCTGCAGCGTCTCCATCTCACCATGTGGCCTTCTCCCTTCCACAGGATCCCTCCAATGCCTCAGGTCTCTCTCACAATCTCCCCCCCCCCCCCACCTCCCCCTGCCCCCATTCCTAGCTGGGAAAATTCTTATGTGATTAAATTTACCTGGATAATTTTATGGTTGACTGATTAGCAATTTGCAATGCATCTTTAAAATTCCCCTCAGGGCATTCCTACTGCATGCTGCAGTATACTGTGATGGCGACATGGTGAGGCAGAGGCCATCAGGGCCATCTTTAAAGTCTGTTTACCACACTAGTGCCAAGTTCCGCTTCCATTTCTCCATATAAATTACGATGTCCAGAATCAACATTACTCGCATAATGTATCCAAAATTCTAAATTTCATTAGTTGCTTATTTTTCCCAGTTGTGATGTCCACCGTTACCTGTTACTTAGGAGCACGCTTCTGGGGCATGTCTGGTGTACATTAACTGAGGTGGCAAGACCTGCATGCAGCGGGTGGCACCATTCCCTGGGTGGGATCCAGAGCTGTGTAAGTAGAGAAAGGGAGCTGAGAAGTAGCAAGTGTGCACCTCTGTTTCCTGATTCTCTTAGTCAGGGTTTCTGTTGCTGTGACAAAACACTGGGACCAAAAGGTGAGTTGGGTAGGAAAGGGTTTGTTTGGCTTGCATTTCCACATCACCATTTATCTTTGGAGGAAGTTAGGATAGGAAATCAAACAGGTCAGGAACCTGGAGGGCAGGACCCGATGCAGAGGCCATGGAGGGGTGCTGCTTACTGGCTTGCTCCCTGTGACTTGCTCAGCCACCACCAGCCCAGGGATGGCATCACCCACAGTTGCCTGTCCCTGCAATCAATAGCTAGTTTAAAAAGTTTATATTGCTATAGGCTTACCTATAGCATGAGCTTATGATGGCTTTTTTTTTTTTTTTTTTTTGAGACAGGGTTTCTCTGTGTATCATTGGCTATCCTGGAACTCACTCTGTAGACCAGGCTAGCCTCAACTCATAAAGATCCTCCTGTCCTGCCTCCTGAGCACTGGGGCTAAAGCAATGCCCTACCAACACCCAGCAATGATGGCACATTTTAAATTTTGGTTTCCTCATCTCAGATGACTTTAGCTTGTATCAAGTTGACATAAAACTGTCCAGCACAGCACTGTCAATGCAGTGTGACCTCTTGCTTCAAGCTCTTGCTGCCTTGACTTCCCATCCCCGATGGACTGTACCTTGAATTATGAGCCAAAATGAACCTTTCCCCTTTAAGTTGCCTTGGTCAGGGTCTTTTATGACAGGGACAGTAAAAGAAACTGAGGCACTGTAGCATAGAACGCTGAGGTCCCTTTTGTTTCCCTGGGCTCTTTACCTTCACGTCTTATCCTTACGATTGAAGTGTAGTTTGAACATTAACCTTTTCCTTTCTTGTTCCACAGTCTTTGCTGTTCACAAGCCCTCCCATTAGGATACCAGGAGCCGTCTTTTTCAGTGATGCTTGAAATGCCTTGTGTTTTTTGGCGGTGATGTTGTTCCTGTTAAGTTGGATTGTAGCTTTCTGAGTTTGTTGCCAGGACCTCAAACTTGCTCTGCTTGCCGGCGGCTCCTTAGTCTTTGTGGTCTGCCTAAAAGAAGGCCATGGAGGACAGGTGGAGCTGTGGCACAATACTGTAAAGCACTCTCTGGAGTGAGAGGGGCGGTGTCCAGAGATGATTGTGTAGGCCTACATGCTCAGGGAGGTTTTCTACCAATTCTCGGGGTTTTTTTGAACATGGCTTTCTTGGGGACATTTTCTTGTCTAGGTGATTGATGGGCCCATTTGGGTTAAGTCTTAAGGAAGAGAATACCAGTATGTCTTTTTTTTTTTTTCCCTTTCTTTCTACACATAAAACTTCCTGTTAGAGAGTAGTGTTAGAATCTTCCTGGTAGTTCAGAAAATTATGTCTCTTCACAGAGGCAGATGTGGTTAAGACCCTATTCTATTAACTAAAAATCACGTGACAGAGCAGATTAAAAGTTAAAACAAACAAACAAACAAACCCTGATCTGTAAATATGGCCAAGGCCAACTTCTCATTGGGTTCCAGGAAGCTAAGGACCTAGGGTGAGGATAGGATTTGAGTGGGGTTAGGCCCTGGGTACTTGGGACGTGCCACGTTTCCCAGCATCTTGGCATTAGTGCAGACATCGGGAAGCACATTTTGTAGATTTTATGAACTCGGGTGCTGGCTGGGATATGATTCAGTGACCGAGCACTTGGCTGGTGTGAGCAGCACCCTGACTTCAGTCAGTCCTCAGTACAGTCAAAATAAAGAATTGCCAATTAAAAACGTGAGCTGCGAGGTGGAAGTTTAGATTCAAGCAGGGCGTAGTGGCGTGCACCTTTGATCCTAGCACTCGGAAGGCCAAGGCAGTGAATCTCTGTGAATCTGAGGCCAGTCTGGTCTATAGAGTGGGTTCCGGGACTGCCAGGGCTACATGATGAGACCCTGTCTCAACATCCACCCCCTCACAAGGAAATTTAGATTCAAAATAATGAAATTTAAACTTGTGTTTGTATGTGTGTGTGTATGCCTGTGTGTCCGTGTCTGTGTTCATGTGCGTATGTGTATGTCTGTGTATCTGGGTCTGTGTGTGTGTATGTGTGTGCCTGTGTGTGTGTGTGTGTGTGTGTGTGCATGCGTATGTGAGTGTGTCTGTGTCTATGCACGTCTGTGTGCATGTGCATATATCTGCATATCTTGTGTTGTGTGTGTATGTCTGTGTATGGTCTGTGTGCCTGTGTGTATGTGTATGTCTGTATCTTGTGTCTTGTGCCTGTGTGTATGTCTAGCTACACACACCTACAGTCGCACATGGAGAAGTTGCAGGACTATGGCAGGCGTCACACAATCCTTGCCTTTCAGCCTCGCTTGAGACAGGGTCTGTTGTTGTTCAGGTTGGCGCCGCGTGGCCCGGCTGGCTCAGGTGCGCCCAGGCAGTCTCCTGTCTGCTTCCCACCTTGCCACAGGAACACTGGAATTCCAGATGTGGTCCACCATGTGGACTTCTCAATGAGGACCTCACGCTCGTGCAGCAAGCAGTTCCCCCACTGGCCCCCTTCCATCCCCCCGATTATGCTTTTCATGTATTTCATTTAGCCTTTGATTAGAAAAAAATAATAATAAGAAAAAATAATAAATAAAATTGTCATGTATGATGCTATCCAGTGCATTTTAGGCTCTGGAAAAAAAAAGCCATAAATAACTGTTTGTCAGGTTTTGAAAAGATCATTTTAAACCATAATCCTAATTCTTAGTGTTTTGATGTGTTATAAATGATGCGCTTTCAAGTTGGATAAAACGTTAATTAGAATAAAAATAATTAGAGCCACTTACAAGTCACCAGTTTTGTTTCATTTCTGTCAGGGGAGAAATTCCCTTTTCTTCTTCTTTGCTTATCATCTAGTTCCCATCCTGAAAAAGCCGGAGACTGAATGTCCACCTCAAAAGATGTGCATGAAGGCCACGTGTTGACCCCACTCTTGTCCAAGCAAATAGCTTGTCCTCATAGCTCTGGAGGCTGCATGTGTGGACGGAGGGATGGCAGATGGCTATGAAGATTTACAGCCATCAGCAAGTGGCCAGAAGTCACCATTCTTGGAGCCCTTCAAGCTGCTGGCCACATGTGCTCAGCGCATTCATGGTCCCACGTGGGCTGCCTGCTCACTCCCTGAAGTCCCAACCCTTCCTCTTTGTTTTTTAAGAGCTAGTGCTCTGTCTGCTGCAGATTATAATGAATATGTGACCCAGTGGCTTTGAAAAGAGAAAAAAAATATGGCGAGCATTCTTGGGGTTTGTTTTTTACAGGTTGCCACAGAGGATTAGCTTCTAGTGTTCTGGCATGACCTGAATTAAAACTGCTTTGTAGTGAAAGTGAAGGGACGTTTCTGTTTCTGGCAGATTCCTGATTACTCATAGGTAAAGTTTTAGAGCTGACTTTAGATCATCCTAGAAATTGCTCAGATTCTATTGTATGAGATTATTTCTGAAAAAAACCATCCTATTGCGAAACTGTAATTTAATTACAGACAGTGGCTCTTGGGTCAAGTCCCTGAGCCTGGGCTCCGATAAAAAGCAAAATCCTTACGTAACAGAGATAGATGGACATGCAGGGATGAGGCCAGGGCAGTGCGCTGTCTGTAGCCAGGGTGGAGAGCCACCACCATGTGGAATCAGGAACTCCCATCTCACGAACTGAAGAGATGCCTTCGGCATGCAGGGCAGATGCTATGAAATGGCTTCAGGAAATGGTGCCCGGGGACGTTGGCTTAGAAAAGCAATTTCAAAAGGAATGCAAGCAAGTCTGGATTTCAGACAGTTTAGCATTCTGGGAGGAGGAAAGGACTTTAATTGGTCTGGCGCTTTTCCTTTAATCACAGAGTTCAGGCAGAGTCTTCCAGGAGCGGCTTGCTCACTTATTTATCACCACCAAGAACCAGCAATTCTTGTGCATGACTCGGGCTCTCATTCCTGGAAGTAAAATATCAGTTTTACAGAGGCAGAAGCTCTAGAGCCATCTTTGCTCTAAGGAAGCTTCTAGGGAGCTTTAGGTATTGCTCCCTGGCAATACTTCGCTGCCTGATCCTCAGCGACACTATAGTTTTCCATCTGAACGTGGTGAGCTGGCTTAGGTACCATCAGAAAGCATTCTCTGGCCTGAAGATGACCCAGCCGACTGTGCTGACAGATTCATTCCCACACTGGTGCCTGTGGCCCTTGGCAGGCGGCTTGGCACCTCTTTGAGAGGCTCAAGACAGTCATTTTCAAGCTCCCAATCCTTGCTCTTCCCTGTCTCCTGCATCCCTCACCTCTTTCTCTTCCTCCCTAAAGCCATGTCCTGGAGCTCCCACACCATTCTCTTCTCCATCGTCCATTTTCCTGTTTTTGCTCCCCTCCTTTCTTTTCTTTTCCTTGATATTTATTTTCTTCTGCTGGATACTTGCTAAGATTTCCCACTCTCCTTTAGAGCAAATCACACCTTCACTCCACGTATGCCATTTCTGTGGTTTCCCTGTTTCCTTCATCATGGATTACTCCTCTGACTTGCGAATGTGGCTTTTGGTGGTTGCTTTGCTCTGGGTCCCTCATGGCTTTCACATTTTCGGAGTCCTTGTCTCTGGCTGCCATCTTGGTTTTCTCCCTAATCCTCTGTCAAGTGTTTTTTTTCTTAGTGCTGAAAACTTATCTTTTCAAATTCACTTTTTGTCTTAATATTAGAAGTATACAAATATGTTGCCAATATATATATTTTTAATTTATATAACAAAGGGAGGATAAACTTTATATATTAACCACAGTAGCCAACCCGTTTAGAGACCAATACTGTAAGGTTAAGTTGCCATTTTTTAATATTTATTTTAAAGTTTTTATTTGTGGGTATGAGTGTACCACATGCCTGGTGCCCTCATAGCTGGAAGATGGTGTCAGATTCCCTTGGAGCTAGCATTTCAAACACTAATGGTTGTGAGCCACCATGTGGGAGCTGGGAATTGAACCTGGGTTCCCTTCAAGAGCCGCCAGTGCTCTTAGCCACTGAGCCATCTCTCTAGGTCCCCAAGTTGCCTTTCCTTTTAAGACACTGAACACACAAAGACGTAGGGGATAAACCCCATGTTTAAGCTACTAAATGTTTCGTTTTTGAGGCAGCTTTTGGCTCATGCTTCCTTGTCACAGATCACCTTTGATCATTTTCTATAGTCATTAAACAAATTCTCTACCTAAGAGGGTGAGAGGTCATAAAATACTGGGTCCAATGTGTGTGCGTCTCTGTAGTAGTGCCGTGGAAACAGAAGCGTACATGGGACACTGGGAGCCCAGGCTGAGGCCAAGCCTTCAAGAAGTGAATCCTTCAACATTTGTCTCCTGGCATGCTTATGAGAGTCAGATCGCTTATATTCACAGTCTATGTGTATAGCATGCCAGACCCAAGCCCAGACATGTTCCAGAGGGGAGTGGAGCTCTTAGTGTCACTGAGTAGAGTGGGGGTGTCTCACTGATCTAAGAGGTAGAATGAGACCTAGGACCGAGGGTCAGCAAGGGTCATGTGCTCTTAGGGATGGATAGTCATGGTGAGGAGTGGAGGTAGTCCTGCCAAGCGGAGTTGCTGCCAAGCGGATCATGGTAAGAACACTGTGACCAGTGACCAAGACTCCCTGTCTCAGTCTGGCCATCAAGCACACAGCAAAGGAGCAGCAGCCACATGCACAGCGTGACCATGAGAAGGTTCGCCTTTCCTGTCTGGAGACCTTTTGCAGTGAGGGAACAACTTAGAGCACTTGAGTGTGGCAAAGACAAAGTGGCCAAGCCTAAGAACGTGGCCTGCCAGGTCCCCCCACAGAGGAGGCAAGCAAGGTCTGAAGGGGTTGTGAAGAAATCATTGTGAAGGCCCCTCCATGTAAGCGAGCCAGATTTAAAGGAAAGGGAAATGTGAATGTAGCTCAAATAAGCCCTAACGTTTCTAAGTCTTAGGGCAACAAGAGTTCTGTGCTGAACTGGGCAGACTTCTGCACATGTGCACCGCCTTTTCCTGCTTCCTGTTGCCCAGTATTTCCTGAGCCCCTCAGTGGAAAGATAAGAAGGCACTTGAGCTCTAGTCAGTAAACATTCATTGCCTGTGCCCTGTGTCCCTGGCACTGTCCCCAGAGCCTTTTTCTGGCTCTTGTTTGTCATGAAGTGATGGAGAGGGGTGGACAATGGCTCTTGTTACATTGTGGGGACAGAGTGATGTAGTGGCGCCCTGGTGATCAGCTTCTCAGGGAAGATTGAGGCCTCCAGTTAATTTACGTTACATACTTGAAGTGATTTAAAGTAACTTTAGAAATTTTAACAATAAGTTTTGACTACTATAGAAATGGTTACTGAGTATTTATTATGTATCTATTTCTTTGAAATGGTCTCTTTTTTTAGCCATGGCTGGCCTTGAACTTGTGGCAATAGTCCAGCCTCAGCCTCCAGAGTGCTGGGATGAATGAGCAGCTGCTTTTTATCTTGTTGAGAAAACTCATTTCATTCTGTCACTGGAAACTTTCTTACTACTGATAGTTTTACATGATATTTGATTTTGATAAGATTGATGGCAATTGATGGATTTGTATGATATTTGGTTGTGATAATGTTGATGGCGGTTGATGAATTTGGGTG
>NW_026591882.1:0-10941 GCF_907164565.1 Psammomys obesus
AATTGAAAAAATATCACCTTAAACTTTTAGATGTAGCAATAAAAAAAACATGAGTTTGAAATTGAGAACTAGAAAAAAAAGAACTATATGCTCATAAATAGTACATATAGAATAAGTTCTTCATGACAGTGACAATTATGCCTAAAGGACACAAAAGGTACACTAATTACTAGACCTATTCCTTTAAGGTAAGTTACCACTAGACAGTTTATAGACAGAACAGGAAATGTTGTTCCAAGGTCAAAAGGCAATAAAATGATGGATCCCAGATTCAAACTCTGTCCTTTTGAATCTAAATGCCACAAACGTCCTCCTCTGGGAACTGGTGCTTGGGAAATTGTTACTGGGGAATAGCTTTTTATCAATCACTTTAACATTTTCTCAGCAACCACATTTTTATCCAACACCCGACTGCCGTTACCAGTAGATAGCTGCGCAATTCTTCTAGTTCCAGAGCAAGTCCGGCTCTCTGTACATGGTCAGGTTCATGCTGCCATTGTTTCCTCTGTGTCTGTGGAATGTCATGCCATTGTTCCCCTGCCATGCCAAAGCTATCACACATTGTCTATGCAGTCCAGGATTCATGTCTTTAGAAAACAGCTGTTGTGATTGAATCACCCCCAAATCATTAAGAGATGGAAATTCTCGGGCAGTGGTGGCACATGCCTTTAATCCCAATACTCAAGAAGCCAAGGCAGGCAGCTCTTTCTGTGATGTTGAAGATAGTCTGGTCTACAGAATTAGCTCCAGGACATTCAAGGCTGTTACACAGAGAAATCCCACTTTGAAAAACAAAATAAAACAAAACAAAAAGCTAGCAAACAAACAAAAAATGAGAGGGATATGGGAAATTTTTCGAAGGTGTAGACACAGGATCAGCTACATTGTCCAATTTTTGTCCTTGCAGTTGTGATAATTCATAAGCATTTCAAGAAAGTGTTTCACAAAAGGCTTTTGTGAACAGATGCACCCTGGCGTGGTGTATGAATGAACACCTCCCACAGACTCTGGGCAAGAAAACAAATTTCATACAAAATGATCTGCTAGTTTCCAGATATCACTTCTCCTTCCTACTCAGCAGTGAAAACATAGTCACTTAGTCGCTGGAAGAAGTACGGAAGAGTCCTTAAAAACACCCAGCCTCAGGCCAGGATGCTCCACTATACACTTCTGTGCTGTGACCAGTTGTCTGACTGTGGAGAAATTACCTCTCTTTCCATGGCCACCATCTCTCCTGTGGCTCTCCACCCATCTCTACTTTCTCTCTTCTGCTGTGCCCTCCCACTGTCTCTCTCTCTGTGTGTCTGTCTCTCACTGTCTCTTTCTCTCTCTGCCTTCATGGCACAATAAACCTCTGTGTATCAGAAAACAATAATAGATAATATTCCATAGGTCCTCTATGAGTATTCAGTCTATGAAAACAACCAAGAACAGTACCAGGCAGAACAGCGGCATCTAACGATTCTTAATTCTGGTTTTATAGATGAGGCCTGAAGACAGAGTGGAATAAATTATCTTGGCTGGAAATTATGAATCCGACAAGTGAACAACAGCCATCTTGTGACTCTTTTGCTTTTTACATATGTCATGCAGCATTTTATGTCTTGTCTTTAACATACAAAAATGGTAATTAAGAATAAGTGTTTATAGCCTCTCCACCCCTTCTTTGGCTAGGATCCCTGAGTCTCCGGTGCAGAAGTTGTGCTGTTGCTGCATCAGTTAGGACTGGCTACCACCTGATCGTTTGTTCTTTATATCTCAATTATTTGTAACCTTCTCTAACGGTCTCTATCTGTTGTTGCAAAGAGATATTTCTGTGATGAGAGGTGAGACTTATACTTATCTGTGGGTATGAGGAAAAGTGTTTAGAAGATAGTTAGAAATTATGTTGGTTCTCTTCCAAGACCTATGAGTTCACTAGTCCCGAAATGTTGGCTAAGTTCCCAGTACCAGGCATCTGATTGGGCTTTAAGTCCAATTAAAGATCTGTTGGTTTCCACCGACGTATGTGGAGCACTATTGTACCCTTAGGGTTATGGTGCCATGCTCATCATTGCTGTTGTTCACATGCTTCATATCTAGGTTAGAATAGCGGCTGTTCCCCTCCTTTGGATGCTTGCACGGTGCTCTCCCATACCATGAAAGCTAGTCCTCAGGAAAGAGGTACTCAGCTCACTTCCAGCTCACTGATCGCTGTCCTGGGTCCTGTACATAGTGTCTTCAGCAATAGAGATTTACCTTCCATCTCTGGGGAGCAGCCAAAGATAAAAGCAATACACTGTAATGTTTTAGGAGTCTCTCGGTCTGACCAATAACTAAAAATGGAGTTTCTCATGTTGGGGGTTTTTGTTAGGCGGTCTTTGGCTTTTGTAGGGAGCACTGTCAACCCTGATGTGAAACTTTGATTTAAACTGTATATGTATATTTATACACAGAATTATATGCATTGTGGGCTTTTTAAAATAAATTGTACAAAGTGAATAAAGTGTAATTAATAAAATTAAATTAAATTAAAAATAAATAAATAAATTGTTAATAGCGTAATTCTGTGTGGCTTTTTCAGATAGCATTATTGTTATTTTAATACAGAAAGGAGGGAGAGGGGTAACAAATCAAAATTATTTTTAAAAAAATAAATGTTTAGGGGATGGAGAGATGGCTCAGTGGTTAAGAGCACTTGCTGCCTTTGAAAGAACCACCAGGATTCAGTTCCTAGAAGCCACTTTGTGTAAACACAGTTCTGGGGCCCCATGTGGTACATTTATGTGTAAGCAGGCAAATAGTCATAAGATAAAGAAATAAAGAAATCGTTTGAAAAATGTTTAGAGAACAAATGTTTTAATTTTAGTTAGTTATTCCCTTTGCATCCCCATTGTAACCCCTCCCTTCTCTCCTCCCAGGTCCTCCCCTCTGTCCATCCTTTCCCCACCTATACCCTGTCCCCTGCCCCTGAGAACAGGAGCAACTACCCTCCTCCCGCAACCCTCCCCAGCACATCCAGCCTCATCAGGACTGTGCACTTCCTCTTTCCCAGTGTCCGGGCAAGGCAGCCACACCAGGATGAAGTGATCAAAAGGCAACAGAGATTATGTCAGAAACAACTTCCATCCCTTCTGGGGCACCCACCTGGAGGCTAAGCTGCCCATTGGGTATATATGTGTGTAGGGTCTAGGCCTACTCCATGCCTGGTCCTTGGTTGGTGCTTCAGTCTCCACAAGCCCCTGTGGGTCCAGGTTAGTTGGGACTGTTGTTCTTCTTGTGCAGGTCCTGTCCCTTCCAGGTCAGAAAAAAAAAATGTTTTAAAATGTGCATTACATGAGGGGGAGACTTCATCTGCCTTTAATACATAGCATAATTTAGGCCATGAGTATTTGCAGGTATGTAATTGGAGGACTCTGAGAACAGTGCATGAGCCACGTCATATTTTAGAAGGCTGTTAGCCTCTTGATGAGAGCCATGTAGGACACGTGTCTTAGATTTCCGAGGTTATGATTTCATTGCTTCGCATGAGTGAAAACTGATTTCTTTCCTATTCAGCTAATTTCCTCTGCAAATGGGCATCAGCAGAGATACTCTTAATAAAGTATGGAACAGAAAAATGGAGAACTGACTATTTGTTTCAGCCAAATAGATGAAAAAGAGTGTAGTCACAAGCACTGGCCACACATCCATCAAAGTGTAATGTCAAAGTCAATGCGTGTAACCATGAAGGATGCTGCAGTGGAAGGCTGGCCTTGCTGCATAAGGCAGGACACACGAAAGCACGCAACACCATCTGGACTATGTATTACTTTTCCTTTTCCTCTTCGCTACCTCCTGCCTTTTTATTTTAATGATAATGAAACTCTGAATTAGGTATTACATATCAACCTGAGGCATGTCTTGAGTGCCCTTGCATTTGTCACCAAATATAGAACCCGTCACCTCAGCACACATTCACAGGCTGGGCTGCATTCCATCTACTGCAATGCACAAGGACAGAGCAGGAAGAGTGGTGGTTGACAGGAAGGCATGCTGATGTAATATATTTACTGTGTCATGCTGTCAAGTCAGAAAACACTGAAGAGCCCAAACAACACTCTTTTCACTGAAGCAATACTTTCTTTTTTTTTGAGGAATGTTCAGAAAGAGATTGATTTTTAGATTGTCTGAAGGTAAACTGTTGGTATTCTTTCTGAAGATACACCAGGAGTTGGTCCTTATTAGAATGGTGGATTAGCTCTATTTTAAAATATTGAATAATTTTAAATGCTGGGGGAAGGGGAAGGTCCGTTCCCTGCTAGTGGGATACCAAACTGGTACCAATACAATGGGAATCAGTGAGGAGATACATCAAAATGCTAGAAACGAATGTCTTGCACCATCCAGCTACACCTCTTGGGCAGACACCCAAAGCACTCTACTGCAGAGACACCTGCTCACCCATGTTTACTGTTGCTTCGTTTACACTGGGCAAGTAATGGAAAGAGCCAAGACGTTCATCAGCTGGTGAATGGATCATGAGTATGTGATGCACTTACCGAGTGGAATATTCAACTATTAAGAAAGACAAAATTATGAAATTTACAAGTAAATGGATGGAGCTGAAAATAATCATTCAGAGAAAGGTAGCCCAGACGCAGAATAACAAAAGTGATAAGATTCAGTGCTCCAATTAGAAATGAATGTTTCAAATGCCACACTAACTTTCTTCCTGTATTTTCATTAGAAAATGTGCCAGAAGGCTATTTGGATTTCATCGAAGGTCTGGTTGACTAAGATTCAGTCTCTAGGGAAGAAAGCACAGACTGGGGAATCAGCTTGAGGGCCCAGCAGTGTCTGAGCTACCCACAGTGGACCCTTATGTGTCAAGGCCACCCTAAATTTTGCTCTAACATTTATGACTCCCATTACCCTTTCCACTTGTGACATTCCTATTTGCCACTAATTGACCAAATTAATCAGTGGGATGGGAAATAATCGCTCAAGAGCTGTCAAGCAAACCTCATCATTCTGTGACTTCCGGGGGCTCAAAGCCATTCAGTTCAATTAGCTTCATTGTTTTACACATAGTGCAGTATGATCACCGGCAAAATTCCTTCATGCTTTGTTCTCTTTTTTCTCCCCTGTGAGACAATGAGACATCTTAATAAATATGCCAGAAATAGACACAGACCTGGCCATGGTGAAACGGCTGCCTTTGAAGGACTCTGTGATCCGAGATTATCCACCGAAAAACTTCTGTCCTTCGCAAGCACACTTGTAATGTCTTCAGGGAAGAAAGAACAGATTTTTCTGGCCATCCTAAAAGATCAGTGAATAATTACAGCTAATTGCAGTCAACTTTCACCTCTCCGTGCTAATGGAAGGCATCACTGGTGCCAGCGATCCCCACTGGGTCACTTTCCATTAGGTTTCAGCAAGTAAAAGCACAAAAGACATTTATACCACAAGGCTTTTCTCCTAGTTCTTTGGGAAACTCCTGAGTGATCTAGGCTTGGCTTTTAGATTGTCTAAAGGTAACATGGGTACATTCCCATTACCCATTGATCAACCCATTGGCCTTACTATTACAACTACACTTAGATGAGAATTAGTACATGATTCCTGTCCCTTAACAAAGAGGGAAAAATTAATTGTTTAAAAACAAAACAAACAAAACAAAAAACCTTCCAGGGCAGATATGACCTTAAGCCTGGAGGCTGACTTAAGATTGATGGTGATAATTAATAATTATAATAACAACAATAGTAAAATTTCCAGTTGCTGGGTACCTTTGCCTCCCCGGTACATTCTAGAAATAATCCTTCAAGTTAATATCATCTTCTTTTTGTGGACAAGGAACTGGGTCTCATGGAAGTTATGTAACCAATCTTGTGTTAACCAACAGCAAATGACCAAATATCTCACTCTATTTAAGCTGCTATAGTAAAGTATCTTGGTGACTTATAAGCAAGCTTATTTTTAATGTTTCTGGAAAGTCCAAGAGTAACTTTCTGGCATAATAAGTCTAGAAGGACCTATTTACCCCTTATAAACAGTCCCTTCTCATTTTTGTGACAAAAAAAAATCCCTTGTGCTTACTCTTCATTCCTTTCATGAGGGCTGCACCCTCATGATCCAATTATCCCTCTTCACGTACACATCCTAATGCAAGCACTTTAGTGTTGTTGACAGCAGGTGAATTTGGGCAAAAGACAGTATAAATGCTTAGACCATCCTAAGACCATTGAATCTCAAATTGGATCTTACCCTAACTGAATGGGATCTTAGTTTCTCACTCAGAATTGTTTTAATTCCTTTCATGAGACTTAGAAGAAGAAGAAAAAAAAAAAGACTAGACAATGTTTCCTGATCATTTTAGTGCCTCCATTATAAGCACAAGTGTTTGTTGCATGCTCAAATGATACTAGACTTAAAATAAGATTATGTCTCAATAATATCCTAAACTGACAAGAAACTGTGGCTTACTGGTGTTGCTCGACACTAAGAGAAACTATGATACCGAAGACCCACGGCCTTGGAAAGACCAAAACTCAAATTCTACTAAATGCATCTCATTTGCACAAAGGTAAAATTAAAAATGAATAAATCAAGCCACGGTCAGTCAAGGACTGTCTATTCTAATTAAATCACATTAGAGAATTGGGTGCTTGGCTAATACAAACATATTAACATCTCTCTAAAGAACATAATTTTTTATGACAGATGGAGCTTGAGGGTTTAGCAACTGAAATTTTAAACGAATCTAGTTAAAAGTTGTTTTATTTAGAAGGCACTGACAGGGATAAATCCTGCATAGCTTGTTAAATGAAGACTCTGCTGCATAAATGTGTCAAAAATCTCCCTCCCACATTAACTGAGCCCACTGCCTAGTGGGTACCTCAAGGGGAATTCCCACAAGACAAATTCAGGTTATGTGTCCTTATTTTGAAAATAATTTCTTCCTAAAATACAACTTCCTTTTAAAATAAATTTAAACTGAATATTCTAGGAGAAAAGATAAATATTGGAATATCAATAAAGAGAAATTATATGCTTTCATAGTGAAACTTATGATGATGCACCTATGGTTTATATTATAAGATTGTTATTATTTAATAATATTGATTTAACTAATAAGATCATGGTGTGATAGGGATAATTAGATTACTATTAGTAAATTCTATTCCAAATTACAAATTGATCTAAGCAAATACTGTGGAATCATGAAGTGATCAATAGTGCTCAACCACACTCAAATGGTGAAAATACACGTATAAACAAATAACTATTTCTAGCAACATAGTTGCTGTTAGTAACCTGGCCATTCACAATGTGTCCAGATATGTGGAATCATTTTGTATATTCCTTACTCCCTGGCACCTCTTTTTCTATCATCTATTCTTACCTACTAGGTTATCTGGCTTTATAAATTGTCTCCATTCTGTCCAGTCTTCCAATCTCCACACTCAATGCCTTTGCAGAGACCTTTTCTCACCTGAGACTTCTCCAGTCTGCTCATGAGTATGTGAATCCATTTCCATAGTTTTCCACAGAGAATTACTAAGCCAAAGTGAAAACTGCACTGCCTACTAAGTTAACAAATATATTTTCACTACAAAATGATATTTAAATGTAAAACATTAAATCCTGAGTTTTCATATAGTAGTGACCTTGGATAGTACTTACACCCTTAGACACGTTTCTGTGATGTGGCTTGTCATTAATAATTACTTGGAAATCTTGGGGATAGGTGAAAATAATGCAAATGAAATACAAAGTATATAGAAATAACTCAGTAGTAAACAAATAATAATCATGATTTCAAGGTCCTTGCCTGTAACTGTACCAGCTATTTTGGCTGTAGCATCATAGAAACATTCATAATCAACGGCCAGTGTAAAACTTTCCTGCATCATCATGGTTTTACCTGTTATTTGGCTAAAATTGGAATGATGGTCTTCAGAGGGCAATGATCCGCTGAAAACTACTCACCTGACATAGCAATCTTCTAAAGCAAACAACACATGATGCAAATTATTTGGAAATATAAAGGTTCTACGTTTTTGGACCATAGTACAATAGCACTGATAAGCAAGATTTTAGAGTTCCATATCATGTGCTTGGATATTTGCTACAGTTCAAAATTTTCTCTGCTGAAAGAACTTTGAGTTCCTTCTACTTAAAAGTACTTACAAATCGCTGGCAGCCCAGACTGCCTCAGAATCTTCCACAGAGAACTCAATGCCTGATGGTTGTATTTGGACCTGGATTGTTTAATACTTACCTAACAATGCATTTCTATTTCTAATGGTAAATGAAGACTAGATAGATCCTGGAAAGAGATGGCCCAATTGTTAAACTGATGCTAAATTAGGAAGACACATTAGAGAAAATGATATAAAATGATTCCTAAACAACAGCCATCTCATGTGCCAAACTGGACTGTCTAGAGCAATGGGTAACTGTAGAACAGAACATAGAAAACTTTTTCTTCAAAGAAATGATAGACATTTTTTAGCTTTGTGAACATAGAAGTCCTAGTAAGATGTGTACGTATGGATAGCAACATTTGAAGTGCAGCCATAAAAAGATTAAACCATTCTTAGCTTTCAGGCTTTAAAGAAAATAGTTAGGCAATCAGATTTGACCTCTGAGCCATAGTAAAACCTTACCCTGTTATAAAATACATTGAGCTCAATCCACAGAGTAGAAACAGGGCTCTTCTGCCCTGATTTCCAGGAGGTAAAATTTCTAGGAGCCAACTGAAAGGCTGGCTACAACACTGAAAATGCTCAACAATGACATTCTGCTTAATATGGAAAATAATTTATGTACAAATCTCTTTAGATGGGGTTTGATTAATATCTAAGTTCCAAATATTAGTGGCATAAATCAAAATTAATTCTCATAGTGAGATTCCTAACCATTAACAATCATTAAAAATAGAACCAACAATTTTTTAAATTTTAGTCACTTAATTATTTCTATTATTAATTATTTTACTTGGCCAACACAAACTGAACTCCATGATTATTTTCAGGGCATGAAGTTGGGGGGTAAACAGGTAGGGGAGAATCTGTGAGTTGGAGGGAATGAACATGGTCAAAATACTTTGTGTGACATTCTCAAAGAATAAATAAAAACTTTAAAATCTTCACTTATCTTTATTCAGTGAAAACTTCATTGTGTTCTATTTTGATTTTTATCACATCCTTCTCTTTGTTTACTTTGTGAGTAATTCACATGTATTTTTAATTTTTAAAAATAAAATCTTAGGACATTAATTTGAGCTACTTTCTTTTCTAGAAGGCATTCAATAATATAATTTCTCACTTAGTACTTCTTTAGTGGGTCCTATGAATTTGAATACCTTGTGTTTTAACTTAGATTTGGTTTGACGTATATTTTATTTTCATAGATTTCTTCTTTATTCATGTCATGTTTAGAAATGTGTTCTGAAGAAGTGTAGTTTCTATATTTGTTAAAAATTATAAACCCACTGACCACAAAAATCAGCAAATCCAAGCAAACATGACAGTACCTATGTAAAGCTAAAAACACAAAAGCAAGTAGAGCAAAGTCATTTTAAATCAAATTTCCCAAATTTCCCTATGCTGACAGAGAAAGCCTTTAAAAAATAGCCAGAAAAAAAAAAAGAAGAAAAAAGTAGCCAGCCCCGAATAAGGCTAATTATATAAGAATTAAAGAATATGTGATTACATGTTTCATATCAAAATAGCCACACAACACAGACAAGTAATATTTTCAAGATAATGAAGAAAAATAATGTCAATCTATAATTCTATACCAAGAAACAAAAACTTAAAATCAAAAGCAAAAAAAAAATTCAAAATATGAAAGATTGTGTGACAATGCAAGAAACGTTAAAACATGGTTCTTTGGTAATGTGTGATTTTGATATGACAAACAGCTTTATCTTTGGAGTAGAATAGAGAGAGTCCAGACAATATAGAAGCCACAGAAATGTGTCAATTAATTTTGTCAAAGTTTAAAGGCAAAACAAGAAAACGTAAGTGATCTCTAGTAAATGACATTGAAACAAGCGGACTTTCATACTTTAGAAAAATGGTTATCCACCTATACTAATTGCCTATGCAAAAACGACAAGTTTATTACAGATATTCATGTAAAAATACAATTATAAATAGTTTATTTAAAAATGTGGATTTCAATGATATTGCCATTAAATTATATAGAGAGTTATTAGCATGAAAATCATGACATGTATAAGAACAGATCAATAACCTGGGAATCATCCAAAATTAAAACCCTTACATTTTAGAAACAAATGAAGGGTGAAAAAAAACCACACACTACCATAGTAATAAACAATATATCTAACAATAGAATTTTGTCATAAATAGAGAAAGAACTATAAAATGAAAATCAAATTAAAAAATAGATAATGGCTCTAAAAAAGGAAATTCACAGCAGAAGATATGTCAATATGGAGAAGAAACCTACAAAATATTTAAGGATAGAACAATGCAAATCCTACACAAACCCTTTTAGAAATCTGAAGAATAAGGAATATTCCCCAATTTTAAAATATCTCCCAGTCATTCTAAGAGTAAAGTGTTACACTGTAACGAAACCAGTAAGAGACCCTAAGATCTTTAAAAAGTTTAAATCTTGCCATACATAAGAAGGATAATCAGTTATAACCAAATGAGATTTATTCGAGGAGTTCAAGGGGAGTTTAATATATGAGAGTCAAAGAGTGATGCCAGATGTAGTAGCTCAAAGCTATAAAGCCTGGCACTCAGGAGGCTGAGGCAGGAGGATCATCACTTTGAGGCCAGCATGTGTTAGATACAAGCTCCTGTCAAAAACCTCCACCAAGGTAATACAGTGACAATCTGGAAAACTGCGTGCATTCATGCCTGAGTGTCTACATGTGTTCGTGCATGTGTGTGTGTGTGTGTGTGTGTGTGTGTGTGTGTGTGTGTGTGTGTG
>NW_026591883.1:0-7923 GCF_907164565.1 Psammomys obesus
CCAACCAGAATATGTAAGTTAGGAAATCGAGAGGTAGAACTCAGAGTAATGCCATGTCATACAGCCCTTGGGAAGATACAGTCATAGACCCAAAGCTCTAGGTTAAAATCCTGGTCTTCAGTGAAACACGCCTTCCATGGGATGTACCAAGTCTCCCAGAGCATAACAAAGCATAATTCCTCCTCGGGGACTTTTGACTTCTTGTTCCAGGGAAGAGTGTGGTAACTACATCATGGCAGGACACTCAATAATTATCATCAAAATCTGTTTATTTCACTCACTACCAAACTAGAGTGAAGAACGAAGGCAGAAGCAGGTGGTCCACGTGGATACACTGGGACTAGGGCTCCTCTGCTCAAAACGTTAGTGCAACATGCTGTGAAGACCAGGTAGCTCAGCTCAGCTCCTGAGTCTGGGGGACATGTCAAAGGAGAAGCAGACAACAGTAAGAACCAATCTAAGAATATGACCAACTGCAACAACAGGCCTAACCTACTTCTCCTAAGCCTCTCTCTTAAAAGGTATAATGGGGATATTGCATCTTAAACGTGAATATGACTTTCAACAATATTGTGGAAAGCTTTGGGTTGTTGAGATTGCTGTGTGTTTGGAACTGAGATCTCCCTTCAGGAGGACTCTGCAGAGAAGAGAAGAGCTAAGAAGTTCCAATCTCTGGCTGTTGTAGCACAAGGACCCATCCCTGGAGAGACCCACTTCCTCCCAGCATCTCCCAGATGGACTGAGGACAGTAGATGTTGCGGTGGGGGCATCATTGGAACCTGCCCACTTCTTCCCTTAAATAGGACTCTTCTAAGATGTGATTTTCCTCTGAACAAGAAATCCCAGAACCTTGCTGTGAGTAAGGTTCTTCCTATCCTGTCTTCCTTCCTGCCCTTCTCTCCACAGCATACTGAGTGTCCTAGACCTCTCACGATGCTTGATACTGTTTAAGGATGAATGACTAGTCACACAGAGAGAGAAAGAAAATAACAAAAACTAATCAAGAGAGGATACAGATAGAAGTGCTGGGAATGGAATTTAGAAGATCACTGGCTCAAAGGATTATCTGCAGACACTTAATAAATGTACCCTGCAGCTTCAGCAGCGAACAGAGTGGTGTTACTAAGGGCACTGACCCTCTTGGACACAAATCTTCAGAACACCCATGTCTAACCATGTCATTCCACTTGTTGGCAACATACTCAGTTCTGACTGTGTTGGAGTTGAGGCCATTATTGCATGCAGGAAATAAGCCAAGCCAGATGAGGCCAGACATAGCAATTCGTTAGACTCTGAGTTTCATTTGAGTTAATGGTGAGATGCCCTCTATCTCTAAACAGGTTATGGCATTATTTCAAATACACAAAGATTGAAACTTGCCACATAAGAGTAACATGAAAGAAGCAATGCCTTAGGAAAGTGTTTCTCCTGTTGTGAGATTACACAGCACATGAAAGTTCTGTGAGCTTGCTAAATTCTATACTGATTTCTGTCAGCTTGACCCCAGGTTTGGAGGACCGTATCCCAGAAATCCTCATTGCTCTTAGCACTACTGGAGTCAATGACTTTCTCTCTTCCTCTTGGTCTTGCTATGTAAATGGTACATCTGTGGCTTAATTTTGTCCCAGGTATTTCTATGTTCATCTTTACATTAAGTATAGATTCTCCACTCTTGGCCCTCCAAAAGCCAACACTCATATTCATACTTATAGAAACCATTTCATTTGGTACTGAAAAATATCACTGCAGTAATAATATCTATATCTATTAAGCTATATCCATCATCCAGAAACCAAAGGATTTACATTTACTCTTCAGAGTTGTAAAGAACCAAATGCACGAATCTGCAGTAAAGTCTTCCAAATCACCACTGATTCCAGAGTCGTTATAATGAAGCCTGCAGGAGCTTATGCCACTTCAGTTAGACACCAAAATTGGCATTCCCAGGACTGTAGCTAAGGTGGTAGGTTTGGGTCATAATGTATCACTTTTTAATAAAATAATGTTCAATGTAGAAATTTAAAAAATTAAAAAAATAATGTTCAATGTAGAAATTTTTCTCAGAAGTAATCCATCCACCTTCCCCAGTAAGAAAGCCATGCCCGTCAGAAGGCTCCGCAAGCTACGAAGCCTGGGTTTCACTTAAACTCCTTTGTAGCAAGTCTATGCAGGGCCAAGAGCTGGGAATGGAGGATGGAAGAGCTTTCAGGCCTAGCTCCCCACAGGAGGTAAACAGCTCAGCATCTGGGCCTGAGAGAGAGAACCAAAGAAAAGAAACAGCAGGTTTAAAAGAACAAGCAAGAGGAGGACCTGAAAAAATATTACAGGACAATAAATTACCGCCCATAGACCAATCCAGATGTTGGTTCACAGTGCTGCAGTAGCCACCGCATGGGGAGGTTAGCGAGCCACATTTACCATGTGTGCATTGCTCTGTGTTTAATGTTTAAGCTCTTTAATTCTTTGTGTCTATGAAAAGCCTCAGTCAGAAAATCCAGATGGACTATATTAATCAGAGCACATAATTTTAGTGGTAGACATGCTTATTCCCAAAGCCTGGATATATTCCTAGAGCTTTGCAGAGGGCCTCGTTGTCTTGAGGGAAAAATACGCTTGGCTCGGCAGCATTTGTTAATTTATGTAAGAAGGAAAATGAATCACATATAAACATATGGAAATATCCAAATGCCAATTTTTTTTTTTTTAGGTTAGCTCCCTGAGTCCTCATTTTCCTTCTATTTTCCTTCTTGCCTGGGATTGGTGGTTTTGACTTTTGACGTTAAACAGACCCTTTGCTTCTGTGTGTGTGTGTGTGTGTGTGTGTGTGTGTGTGTGTGTGTGTGTGTGTTTCAGAGCAAGCAAAATTAGTGTTTTCTTTGGACAGAAAACTGACAAAGAACGGGAAATCCTTACTTTAAGATACTACAGTTAAGGGTCATGAACATTCAAGCAGGAGTTACTGCCATCCAGAGGCAGAAAGGCACGAACTGCCATATCCTATTACAGCTTTACCGTGAAGGAAGAAAGCCAAGAAAAATGTGTAGGTTGTTGCAGTTTTTGGTCATTAAATCATCAAAAAAAAAAAAAAAAAAAAAAAAGGAAAATGCCAAGATTTAAATGTCACTGGGTCTCTGGTCCTCCTGTCGTCATGAATGACGGAGTCTCCAGCACTCTCCAGAGCTGGTCACAGTGAAAAAAAAAAAAAAAAGGCAACATTCTGATCTCAGGCTGGCCATCTGTACAAACTGCCCCACATTCTGGAATCCATAGCACCTTCCAAAGTGAGCGAGCTTTGCATGTGTCTCTGGACACGTATCTGCCTTGTTTTAAAGCTTGTTTTAAATGCTGCAGGGGCAACACGGAGGTTAGTTGAGTTGTTCCAGCAGCCCATAGTCCCTCAATGTAGGTAAAATGTTCCAGTACCTCCTACTTCCAACCCTCTCGTTGGGAGTAAATGCATTATGTGTGACAATGTCTAGCATTTGGACCAGAACTTTCAAACATGCACGTGAATTGTTTGTAGCGGCATTAACTAGTGGAATCCTGACAGCATATCTGAGCACTATGCAGCTACGCTAAGGGAGCTCCTTGCCATGCAGGCTTCGGCGCTGTCACTGGGCATTGTCACTAGCCTTCCTGAGAACAATCCCTGCAGCATCACAAGGACAAATTCTGGAAATGTGCGTGTGTCATAATATATAATTTATATCACACACATATATATGTACATATATACTTATATATCCTAGGGTGCTTTACACATTGGTAAAACTCCAACTCAAAATCATTTCAACTTAAATTTTTAACAACAGGCACAAGTAATTGTATTTGCCATCTAAGGTATTTTTTATCCTCATGATAGGTGTGACTGTTTTGGAATAGGTTTCAAAACTTGGGAAAACACACACACACACACAAAGAGAGAGAGAGAGAGAGAGAGAGAGAACACCATGTGAAATATAAACCAAGTAGAAGTAGAAATCCAACGTCTCTGTGGAAAAAACCTACTCCAACGTTCTAACTAAATTCTGTCCACATGTATGCAAACGTTTTGAGTCAAATTAAATAATTTATAATTGTAGAATAAAATAGTATTAATTATTTTTGCTCTACCTAAAATATTTAATGCAGTGCTAAAATATTTTAGGGAAGCCACGCCCAAACATTCTAAAGGAAGGATAGGAAAAGCTGTACCCAACAGTAATAGAAACAGTTGCGACTTACATGAAACACTGACATAAAAGCAAAACACCCGTGTTTCTCTGGGCTCTCTCCCTGTCTCAACACAAGGCTCCCCTTCTGTAGGGATCTTTCCACTAGATGTCTTGTGTGTTCAGGATTACCAGTGCCCTCTGCTGGTTTTCTGCTTGAAGTGAGAGAAAGAGGGAGAGAGAGAGACAGGAGAAAAGCAGAGACAGAGATGACAGACAGAGGACAGACAGGAGGCCACTCAGGTCCTGAGAAATGGCACTGCCCTGACTAAACAAGAATGGAAGACTTACCTTCACTGATCTTATTTTCTTGCTTCATTGTTGTCTTAAACTACTTTTACCAGAGACAGCTGTAAAACAGCTGGATCCTGAGGGGTTCTTGCTCATTGCTAAATTCAGCATCAGGCAAAGAGCACTAGGCTGGGATGAGGAGGGAAACAAATACAGATTTGGGGAACTATTTACTCATTTTACATATGCACAGAAAAGAGGAGGTTCTACATCCACCCTGCAAAGAAAAGCGGGTTAAGTGCAAGGGTGAGAGGCCGTCCTGGAGACTGGCAGTCCTTACTCACTGCGGACACCGTTTAAATGTTGAGCCAGCAGGTGTATTCCAGATCCTTTCACTTAGCTCTTCTTCTGCTACCATTCTCTTCCAGGTCACTGTTGATCCTTACTGTCCTCCTTTCTGCTTCCTTTGCTTCTCTTTTGTCCCCTTTGAAAAGGATCTCCAAAGAACAGGCAGGGTTTAATTTTATTTTTTTATATTAATTACACTTCCCCCCCCCCAGGGGGAGTGTTCTTCTCTCTTTTGGTTTACTTATTCTTACTTTATGTGCATTGGTGTTTTGCCTGTATGTATGGGCTAGGGTATTGAGTCCCCTGGAACTGTTGTAGACATTTGTGAGCTGCCGTGTGGGTTCTGGGAATTGAACCCAGATCCTCTGGAAGAGCAGTCAATGCTCTTAACAGCTGAGCCAGCTCGCCAGCCCTGGGTGAGTCTGCTCAAGCCATGTTTACACTATGCCTCTCCCCCAGTCACGTGGTCTGCCAACACACTTAGAATACAGCCCAGTCTGTTTTGTTCCCAAGTTCCTCAGAAGCAACAATAGCGACTGGACGGCTGGTGCTGAATAGCTGCCTGAGAGCGTAATAAATAATGAACAGATGAAAGACACGCAAGAGTACACAGTTATGCCATTTAAACATAAAAAATAAAACAGATACTGAACTTGGAACACTGATGACCACTGGTTGCTGGCCCTTGGGTTTACTCTCATTTGTCACATGATAATAGAAGAATAAATAACAATGGTTTTAGGCTTAAATTTTTAGTGTTCTTCCATCTAAACACACACATGCACAGACGTGTGCACACACACACATACACACACATACACACACACCTCAGATATGTGTTTATCTTGTTCTGAGTTATTTTCTGATGAAACTGCTCAAGGTAAGCAAGACTGTGCTAAGTAATATTGACATGAAGTTTTTGATATGTAACAGTACTGGGATAATTCATAATTTTTGTCATTGTTGTTATTTTCTGAGACAGGATTTCTCTGTGTAGCCATGACTGTCGTGGACTCACTTTGTAGATCAGGCTGGCCTCGAACTCGGTGATAAGCCTGCCTCTGCCTCCCAAAGTTCTGGGATTACAGCCTCACCCTTGTGCCCAACTATCATAAATGTTTTTAGAATTGAACGTATGATCAGTAACCATACACCATACAACCTTGATACAGGTTATTATTGTATAATTATATAGCTATATGATAATTATTACTTAATCTGAAGAGAAGAGAAATAAAGCCACCTCGTTGGGAAGTGACACATTGGGAATTATTCTTCTACCATCTAATTGCATCTGTCAGAATCATCCTGTCACTAGCATTGTCCTCTTGAATGCCAGGTGTTCACTGGCTTTGTCTAACTCTTTTTTACCCCAAACTAGAGATGAACAAATTATCCCTAAGTCACAAAAGAGACAATAATGAATGACCCACCCCAGTCCCATACCCTTGCCTTCAATGCCAAAAGAAAACAAAGGAAATACATTATTATGTTTGTACAAACAAAAGTGTATCCTACAGAATGGAAAATTAATAGTGTAAATACTGGTTGCTGAGAGAGAGGGAGTTGAAGGGTTCTCTCCGACGAAGTAAAATGCAATGCGGCCACTGAAAATGATGACAGCAATGACCAGAAACGGAAGCGCGCACAGAAAAAAGCAGCAAGCACTACAATGATCACTGCACAATACTGATCACACAGGACAAGACTTTACTTTTTATTCTTAGATTCCAGTTTATTATCCTTTTTGAGCAAAAAAGAAACATTTTTTCTAAAACAATCATTTTTTTCTAAAAGCATATTCTAGATGAATGTAATAATATAAATAAATATAATACAGGCTTAGAAAAAAAGGAAGAAAACTCTAAAAGATGGTTATCACCCACTGGAAGTGTTTTAGCCTCTTTGCTATCTTCCAGACCATAGGACCAGCTCCTTGGGTAGACTCGCACTTCCTATGCTTCCTCCCGGAGCTTCACATTCACATCTCTAAACTTACAGAGTGTTTTCCCCGAGCACGATCGCTCCGCAGAGTTCCTTCCTAACTCTACCCTTAGAATCAGTTCTTGGTGAGAGATGTTTCATATTCACAGACTATCATTAATGGAATTCTACAGACTTCCAAGTGTCGCCTAACAACAGTAACTCAGTTGTAAGAGAAACAGGTCAGTCTGCAGTAGAGATCAGAAAAGCAAGGTTTCTTTCCTGACAGAACTGTGGACTCACCATTTTAAAACAAATTTAAAAATGTAAAAAAAAAAAATGCTTCCCTGTCCTTATTAAAAGATGTGTGTGTAGGTACAAACAGGTTTTTCGTGATGAGGGTGTTTTTGCTGTAAATACGTTACTATTGTCTATGTGTGAATGGAACATACACTTGTCTACCAGGCCTTCAAGTAATTCACCTCTCTCTTTGGTGTTGTTATCACTCCCTAGCGCAAATCATAGTGTGGCGATTATTATCTTTAGACTTCTGTTTATTTGGTTGTTTGTTTGTTTGTTTTTGAGAAAACAACCTGCTACACATATGTAGCCCATGGGCAGCTTTAGTCTTCATGTGATTTCCCTAGTAAGTAGAGCAGGAGCTGTCTCTGACATGGATTCTGTTGCCTGCTTTTTTATCACTTTTCCCTAGCTGAGCTACCTTGTCTGGCCTCAGTGGAAGAGGATGCGCTCAGTCCTGAAGTGACTTGAGGTGCTGGGGTAGGTTGGTAGGGGAGTGGGTACTCTCCTTTTCTAGGGAGGAGAAGAGCGTGGATAGAGAAAAAAAGGGGGAGAGAGTGAGGCCAGAAGGAGAGGATGAAGGGGCTATGATTGGGATGTAAAAGGAATAAACAAATAAATTTATAAAACAAAATGAATAAAAAACATTCATTTGAGAATGTGTCAAAGAAACACAGAAAAAAAATTTGAGAGAAATGGAGAGGGAATGATATAAATATAACACTCATGTATAAAATTCTCTGTCAATGTGTCATTTATAGAATACTCCTCCCAAAAAGAGTTAGATACACATTATTTGTAAGCTCATATAGCATGTTACAGCATTTTACCAAGACGTCCTACATTTTTGGCCCTGAAACACGTAGATAGATAGATAGATAGATAGATAGATAGATAGATAGATAGATAG
>NW_026591884.1:0-11150 GCF_907164565.1 Psammomys obesus
TAGATAGATAGATAGATAGATAGATAGATAGATAGATAGATAGATAGATAGATACATACATACATACATACATACATACATACATACATACATAATACATACATGATACATAGATAGATAGATAGATAGATAGATAGATAGATAGATAGATACATACATACATACATAGATACATACATACATAATAGACAGATGAGAGATAGATAATAGATGAGAGATAGATGAGAGATAGATAGATAGATAGATAGATGATGGATCGGTGGGTGGATGAATGGATGGATGGATAGATAAATAGATAGATAGACAGACAGACATTATTTTAAAACTACATATTCTTATATCATCCTGAAACTAAACTAGAAATTAAGAACACATAACAAAGGAGAAACACCCAGGTATTAATAAAATAAACAACATATTTTAAATGTGTGCTAGTAAAGAAGCCTCAAGAGACATTAAAGGACATCTTAAACTAAAGAAAATACAACCTAATAAAATGTGTTCAAATAAATTATAATTAATAAAAAATAAATTAATTTAAAAAATAAAAAATACAATGTGTTGAACCTAATAAAATGTGTTGTGAGCAACAAAAACTATTTGGTAGGAAATGTAAAATAATCACAAAACTGATTATGGTTGAATCATACATTCTGGCAACCATATTTGGAGGTATTTACTCAACTTCTTAAAAGCTTGTTTATACAAATATCCACATAGAAATTATTGTAGTACTTTTGGTCACATGGAAATTATATTTTAGTATATTTATCTTTAAAAATCAATGTAGACAAAATCAGTTTCATTGTTACAATGATCCAAATTGTCTTCATAGTAGACCTTAAATAAATGATGAAATAAATAAAATATTCTGGAAATAAAATATTCTGTCACTAAGCTGACCACCGCTATCTATAAGTCAAATAAGTACAATGTTAATACATAAAGTAAATAATGTGAAAGCCATTAAATAAATATACAGTATAAATAACACCTCTATAAAATTATCTCAGCCAGGGAAAACCTCAAGCACAATTTGGTAAAAATTTATAGTTTTGATTTTAAAATATACACATTATAAATCAAGGACAACAGTGATGGTACTCTGTGTTAGGAAATTAGTTCTTTCAGTTGTAAAAATTTATAATAAAATTAGAACAGTTAGGTCTGGTAGTAATGACAGATGAAAGACCAACTAAATGGAGAGAGAGTCGAGACATGAATACATTTGTTTGTAAATGGTCCACGACAGCATGGCACTGCAAACCTGTGGAAAAAGAGCGATGCCATCACATGAGTCTCAAGGACAACCAGTTCTGCATTAAAGTTAGGTCTCAGTTCTCCATGAGACACAGAGATCAATTGCAAAGGTGTTAAATCACTAGATGTGAAAAGCAAGACATAAACTTAAAAGCTGTAGGAAAGCTCTTTGTGATCCTAGAGTAAAATAAGGAATTTTTTAAACACAAGGATGATAATCCATCAAGAATAAGAATATTTTTTCTATATTCAAATGAAATGTTTATTCACCAAGAGGTATAGAACTCAAATTGAAGAAATAAACAACAGTCTTAGAGATGTTTTCAACATATATAATATGAAACAATTTGTGTGTGGTTAAATACACAAGGCTCACCCCCAGGCTCACATGCTGAGCTCTTTGGTCCTCACATGGTGGCACTATTTTGTAAGGTTGGGGAGAGCTGGGAGAAGGGCACACCGGAAAGAAGTTGGTGGCTGAGAACACATTTTGAAGGATGTACCTCATTGCTGACCCCATCCTCTGTTTCTGCTTCCTTCACCATGAGGTAAGGAACTTCCATGCTCCCAAAGTCATGATGTTCAACTCAAGCACATGGGTCAAGCAAACATGGACCAAACACTCTGAAACCATGAGCCCAAAGAAATCATTCCTCCCTTGTAAGTAACTAGCACAGTTAGTATTTTATGATATATTTTTATTTATTACAATTTATTCACTTTGTATTCCAGTTGTAGCCCCCACCCTCCTTCCCTTCCAATCCTTCTCTTCCTCCCTCTTTCCCTTTCTCCTCCCTCCCTCCCTCCCTCATCTCCTCCCATGCCTCTTCTCCAGTCCACTGATAGGGGAGGAACTCCTCCCCTTCCATCTGACCCTAGCTTATCAGGTCTAATCAGGACTGTCTTTCATAGTCTTCCTTTGTGGCCTGGTAAGGCTGCATACACACACCCTCCCGCCTCAGAGGCAGGTGATCAAAGAGCCAGCCCCTGTTCCCCTTACTAGGGAGCCCATTTGGAGACTGAGATGCCAAGGGTTACATCTGTGCAGGGGTTCTAGGTTATCTCCATGAATGGTCCTTGGTTGG
Organism: Psammomys obesus; assembly: GCF_907164565.1. Classification (NCBI taxonomy): domain Eukaryota; kingdom Metazoa; phylum Chordata; class Mammalia; order Rodentia; family Muridae; genus Psammomys; species Psammomys obesus. The sequence continues at coordinate 2,346 of NW_026591884.1, forward strand.
AGTATTAGTCTCAGAAAAGATCCCTGGGCCCAGATTTTTTTGGTTCTGTTGCTCTCCTTCTGGAGCTCCTGTCCTCTCCAGGTCTTACTGTCTTCCCCTTCTTTCATAAGATTCCCTGCACTCTGCCCAAAGTTTGGCTATGAGTCTCAGCATCCGCTTTAATACCATGCTGGGTAGAATCTTTCAGAGGCTCTCTGTGGTAGGCTCCTGTCTTGTTCCTCGTTTTCTCCCTCTTCTCAGCACAGTTAGTATTTAAGGTGGATGATTTTATAAAACAGCAAGACAGGGGCAAACAAAACAATGAGTCAACAGGAGAATGATTAAAATGTGTCTGCAGGTAGTTTGCAGAAAACATCGCATGAATCTTTTAAAGTGCTAAGCCTGGGATAGTGAAATTGCAAATGAAGAAAGCACTAAAGAATCACTGCCCAGTCATCTATAATAGTACGCCTTCTGCAGAGATGACAACTGCAGGAGACACCAGACAACATCGGAGGCAATCCTCCTGTGGATACACAGAGGCCAGGGGCTCAGCGAATTCGTGTCCTCAACCTGAGGATGCAGAGCATTACACACCAGTACATGATTTCGTGGCACTATTTGTCACATATGGATCTGAGCTCTATATCTACAGTTACTTGGAATGAGTCAAGCTGTCTGAACCTCTGTGATTTAACATGAAAATAATTACAATAATGCCTAGCAGAGTTACGGTGTGAATTTGTGATTTACCGTTAGCAAAGGAAAACATGCCGTAATGTGCAATGCAGAAACCCCTCCATAAGCAGAAACTGCTATTGCCTGCGTGTAGCGTATCAGTGCTCAGGGAGCTAACTATCCTAAAAACGTTTTGTATTTGTAGTGCCGAGGGCATTTCCTCAAGAGGACACACACTGGATGCTGAGAGCCTCTGAGGCCTCAAGCTCCTTGTCCTTCCAGTTTGTGTGGAGGACATGTAGCACGTGTCCAGTCAAGCGACGTTCAGCTAACTTTTGCACATGCAGCAAAATCATCAGAGAAATACCACATGTTCGTTAGTTGGAGGAGGGAATCCTCTCTAGTTGAGGACTAACTCTAGGCCAGCATTTCAGGAAAGTGTGGGTAAATAGCTATTTGAAGAGCCTGGGGATGGAGGTTAGTAGCTTTCCTCTTCTCTTACAACTTGCCCTCTTGCTCTCAAACTTAAGCTTTGCACCAGTGCGCATCCTCGATGTTGTTATTGCACTGTGTTGCCTGCAGGATTAAAAAAAGAAAGAAAAAATTAAATACCCCCTACTAATGATAAACACGTGAACGCAGAATACTCTTTATACTTTTTGACCAATCAAAAAAAAAAAAAAAGCCCCTCACAGCCTCACAGGCATGAGCAAATGTGTATATTTATCTGTTTTGTTCCAAATTTGCCTATTTCTACTCAGTAAAAGGAAATCATTTTTTTAATGATTAGCATGACATATACACTAATTGTCTTTTCCCTTTGGTCTATGTAGTCATAAGCAAAATATGTAAAACTGATGAAGAGTGACTGTTAGAGTAAGCGGTCTCTGGACCGCTGTTGGGCAAAAGCAAAGACATCTTCTGGCGGGAGAGCCAGATGCATGCTCATCTCATGCCCTTCACACCAGGGAAAACAATAAACAAATATCTTCAAAAGACCATATATTTTAGCTAGAAAAATCCTGGTGTTTAGCTTTCATCCCTGTTTTCTTCTTTGCCTTAACTTTTCCCATGTTTTGCTCTTTTGAGACCAAAGCAGATTTTCCTGGGCTTAAACTGTACATTCTGGTTAAGTAGTTGAGAGGAAAACAATAAACCTGTACCAGCAACACAGCTTGTAAAGAATAGGTTATAATACAACCTAGTGGCCAAACTAGAAATAACAGCACCTCGGGTGAAGCCCCCTCACAGATGCGGGGCATAAATCTGAATTCCCATATCTTCTGTCAGTTGCGCAGCTGAGTTCCTTTTCAATCTAAAGAAGTTGCTACATCACAAGGGCAAAAGTACAATACTCAGAGGCACATTTTTAAAAACAACAGCAAGGATGGTTATACTCAAGTTAGGAAGAATACAGAAAAAGTATTAAGGGACAAGTAACAAAATGTTGAAGGCTACAATTCACGATGAAGAATAAAAACACCCAATATTTACATACCCCGTGCACATCAAATTATTACACATAAAAGAAACTGAATAATATAGTATTTATAAGGCACTTTAAATGTGTATCTCAGTGTATGACAGTTTTAATGTTGGGTAAGTTGGTAAATGAGGGACATGCCCAAAAGTCATACTCAATACTTTTTCTCATTGCTGTTCCTACGTACCAGACAAGAAGTAACCTAAGGAAAGACAGATTTATTTTATGACATGGAGGTTGAAGGGATATGGTTCATCATAGCAACAGGCATGAGAGACAGCTCATCACAGCCAGGAAGCAAAGTGGGCACAGGAGTTGAGGCTGAACTCTATAACCTCAAACCTATAAACAGTGACCTACCTACCCCATAAGATCCCACCTCCTGAAACTTCTACAATTTGACAGCACCACCCTCTGGGGAGAGATGTGTAACACATGAGCCAGCACAGCACACTCAGCGGGGTGGATGGTATGGGTACATACTATAATCCAGAGCTTAGAGCGCACGAGAAGTAAATGTTCATCTTAAGTAAACATGGATCACATAAAGAGTTGACTGCATTCAAGTCTATAGAGAAAATCAATGAGGGCCAGCCAGCATGCAGAGGGACAGCCAACCTTGCCGAAGGCCCACATTTCCCTGAGCCACACTGTGGAAGGAAAGAACCAGCTTCCTCGAGTTGTGCTCTGACTCCTACACACACGGTGGAGCATACACTCTCACATGCATACAAGTAAATAAATATATAAAAAATTATAAAATAAAAATTAATAAAAATTTTAATAGAAATAGCTTTATAACAGTAACATAAATAATATAGTGTACTTTGTCAAAATACACAAAACTAAAAGCTAATGATTGTTTTAAGAGACTACTATTTGGAATGTTTTTAAATGATATTAAGCAATTTTTTTATTTAAAAAAAAGATAAAAATCAAACCAGTAGAAAATAATGACAATGAAACAATGGATCTAATAGATCTATAAATAATTGCCAAGATGGGACTCAGAGAAGAAGTACAATATTGTATAAATAGTAATCCAGATTTCCTTAATAATAAAACATACCTTAGAAAGCTAGAAAAGATGAACAAATAAAACAAATAAAACAAATCACATAATCAAATATAACAAATTCTTAATATCTAAAAGATTGAGGAGATGAAGAGCATAAAGGGAAGAGAAATCTTAGACCATCACTAAACCTATTGAATATATGTGTGTGCATATATGTATATTGCATGTGTATGCATGGGTGCATGTGTGTGCACATGTGTGTGTGTTGTGTGATATGAGGATAGAATCCAGGGCCTTGAACATATTAAGCAAGCACTTGACCGCTGATCTACCTTCCCACTGCAAAATCTAGCTGTTTGTTGAATAGAATATATACACAAAAGTAAGAAATTATATAATCAAAGTGTGCAATTTTTTAAAGAAATGTCTGCACAACTCTTGGCAAGGAGTCTTTCTTTTTAAATTACTTATTTCTCAAATTGTTCATATATTATCTTTTGATCATAATTTTACACCTCCTGCAAGTATTCTCAGGTCCTTTCCAACTCCCTACCTACTCTCTCTCTCTTTTTTTCTCTCTCTTAAAGAATAAAATGGACACATACACACAAAAATCAAACCATAACAAAAAAGACATGGAATCTGCTGTGTTGGACAACTACTCCTAACCGCCTTGAAGTGCCATTGATAACACAGCACCACCCATTGAAGAAAAGTGAATTTCTCTTCCTCAGAAGGCATCAGTTGCAAATAACATCTTCCTTAGGCATAGAACTTTATGTCCACTTCTTCTTATCCATGAAGGGGAAGGACGTTTTCTCTCTAATTTATGTGTGCATCAGCCCTGTGTATCTTAAAGGTGCTGTTTCCTTGGAGTCATCCATCATCCTTGGCTCTTTTTCCTTCCTTCTCTGCATAAATTTCTGAGCACTGAGGAATTTAATAAAGACATTCCACTTAGAACCCAGTGCTCCAAGGTCTCTCATTGTGTACACATTATCCAGTTGTTGGACTCTACATTAATTACGCCCAGTTCAAAAAGAAGCTTCATGAAAATAAAAAGCTAATATACAACAATGGACACAATATTCAAGCACAGTAGCAACCTACAGAATCCAAAAAATATTGATTATACATTTGACAGAAGGTTAGTATCTAGAATATGCAAAAACTCAAAACAAAACTAACATCAAGAATACAAATAACCATATTTTAAAACAAGGTATAGAACTAAACAGAATTCTCAAAAGATGAAACTGAAATGGCTGAGAAGCACTTTATAAATGTTCAACATCTAACTACTTTAATATTTTTAATTTAAATTTATTTTTTATATTTTATTCACTTTACATCCCAATTATATGCCCCTCCCTCACCTCCTCCCAGTCCCAGCCTCCCTCATTCTTTCCCCCTATTTTCCTCCCCTATTTCTCAGGAAAGGAGCCACTCTCCTACCATCTGACCCCAACCAACCAGGTCTCATTAGGACTGACTGCCTGCATCCTCTTCTATGCCCTGGCAATGCCCCCCCCACACACACACACCAGGAGGAAGTGATCAAAGAGCCAGCATCAGAGCCATGTCTGAGACAGCCCCTGCTCCCCTTACAAAGGAACCCACATGGCAACTGACTGCCTATAGGCTACATTTGAGCAGGGGGTCTAGGCCCTCTTCATGTACAGTCTCTGAACAGCCCCATGGGCCCAGATTGGTTGACTTTGTTGGTCTTCTTATGGAGCTACTGTCTGTTCTGAATCCTTACATTCCCTCCCTCTTTCCTATGACTCCCTGTGCTCTGTCCAAAGCTTGACTGTGAGTCTTAGCATCTGATTTGATCCCTTGATGGATGGAATCTTTCCCAGGATATTTATGGTAGGCTCCTATTCTGTTCCCTCTTCTTCAATCGCTTACAGCAACTTTCTATTTGCCTTTCTGAATGAGAATTAAGCATTGGATTTTTCTTTCTAGTATCTTTTGTAGTGCTAGATTTGTGGATATATACTGTTTGAAATTATTATGGTAGTCTGGACTGACATCTGTGTTCTCTTAGGGTCAGATGACAGCTGCCCAGGCCCTTCTGGCTATCATAGTCTCTGTTGTGAAGTCAGGTGTGATTCTGATGGTTTTGTCATTATACATTAATCAAGCTTTTTCCCTTGTAGCTTTTAATATTTTTTTTCTTTGTTCTGTACTTTTATTAGGTACAGGAATCTCTTTCTTTAAACTGGGGAAATTTTCTTCTATGATTTTTTTTGAAGATCTCTTTTTTTTTGGGGGGGGGGCTTGGAGATGGGAATATTCTTTCTCTCCTGTTCCTATTATTCTTAGGTTTCATCTTTTCATGGTATTCTTAATTTTTTGGATGTTTTGTGTCCGGAATTTTTTTTCAGATTTTCTTTGACAGATGCATAAATTTCTTCCATTGTATATTTTACATCTGAGATTCTTTTCTTTATCTCTTGTATTCTGTTGAAGACGCTTACCTCTGTAGTTCCTGTTTTCTTCCCTAAGTCCTCCCTTCACAAGAATTCTTCTGTTTCTACCTTCTTTATTGTTTCCATTTCCATCTTCAGATTTTGAACCATTTTGTTAATTTCTTTCACCTGTTTGTTTGTATTTTACTGCTTTTCATTCAATTCCTTCACCTGTTTGTTTGAACTTTCCTATATTTCTTTCAGTGATTTAATTATTTCCTTTCTAAAGGCCACAATCTGTTTGCTTGATGGTTGTGTTCAAACAAACTCTACAACTTGATGTAAGATTTTATTGTTAAAGAAACCATTTATTTATGTCATTAAACATGAAGAAATCAAACTGGTGCACAACTACAATCTTCATCTCTACAGACTAGTGTTCATAATGCTAGAATGTCCTATGAACAATGCTACAGAACAGCAATATTCGGCTCTTCCAGCTACAAACCTTGCATCCAACAACAGCAAGTACCTGAAAGTTATACTTGTGCAATAGTGACACAAATCTTGTGGGAGAAACCAACCACATTCTTATTGGATTTAAGGTTCACTTAGAGATTAAACCCATTCCCAACACTGCTAAAGTGGTCTCAAACCTGAAATTGAATATGTCGTAGGTCCTAGAGGAAAACTTTCTACTATTATTCTAAATGAACATAGCGATAAAATGACTTCTAATGACATACTGCTCTACCCACAGAGCAGAACACTGCTCACCCAACATCAGAGAAGCAGGAATATTTGTAAGATAGATTGAATAGATCAATTCTTTATCCAGATTGACTCCAGAAAACATAATCTATTCAGAACATTAAAAAAAACTCATCCCTTCTACAAAAAAGTGCCATGAAAATTACCACATTTTTAACATAAAATAATCTTAATGCTTAAGATATAATTTAAACTTAAACACAGAAAACACTTCCCAATGTTTTGAATTATGTGTTATTGATCTACAACATGAAAAGAAACACACATTGCACCCCCTCTTCTCTCTTCAAATATAACACACTAGTTTCATCTGTAAATTTATGGAGAAAACATAAAAAGTTAGTAGCCCTTAGAGGCAATTTTTCAAAGAATGTGTGTAGCATAACCAAGAAAGAATCAAGGGTAGTTTCACATGGGAAAATATTATAGATTTAAAATTAATTGGGTCATTTCTAGAAGCATAATTGACAAATGTTAGTATCTGTATATCATTTAAAATAAAATTCAATTACTGTATTTACTTATCCTTCATCACAGAAGACAACACTGTCGAAGAACTGGTGCCCGCTCTCTTTGTATCATAGCCATTAGCTAATAAAGTCCAATTTAAAGTACTTAACAACATAAGCTAGAAAACAAACTTGAATATCATTTCTGTCACAGATGATTATGAGTATATGCCTTACAAACTCAAAAAGAATCACTGAAAGAGTTACTAGAAAATATGATAATTTAGTGAAGTAGAAAGATAGAAACTTGGGCTGGTGAGATGGCTCAGCTGTTAAAGGCTTGGCTCACAACCAAAAATATAAGAAAGATATAAACTTGTCAGTTATATATGATTAGGCTTCAAGCAGATGAATATCCTGTTAGCATATCTAGTGGCCGAAATAGACCCATGCATAATCATTAAAGTTCAAGGAATAAATGCAACATATAATGTGTAGAAATACCTATGAAAAAGTTAATAGCTATTATGAGGTATACAATTTTACTTTTTGAATTTTTTATTATTGTCATTTATTACAATTTATTCAATTTGCATCCCAACTGTGGCCCCCTTCATCATCTCCTCCCAATCCCTCTCTCTTCTCCCCCTATGTCCCTTCCCTAGTCTACTGATAGGGGAGGTCCTCCTCCCCTTCTATTTGACCCTAGACTATCAGGTCTCAACAGGACTGGTTGCATTGTCTTCCTCTGTGACCTGGCAAGGCTATACCCTCCCCCCAGGGGGAGGTGATCAGAGAGCCTGCCACTGAGTTCATGCCAGAGAAAGCCCTGTTCCCCTTATTATGGAACCCACTCGGAGACAGAGTCTATGGGCTACATCTGAGCCAGGGTTTTAGGTCTTCTCCATGCATTGACCTTGGTTGGGGTATTCTCTTCATTCTCTTCAGGAACTCCAGGGCTCAGTTTTTATGGCTCTGTTGGTCTCCTTTTGGAACTCTTGTCCCCTCCAGGTCTTTCTATTTCCCCCTTCTTTCATACGATTCCCTGTACTCTACCCAAAGTTTGGCTATGAGTCTCAGCATCTGCTTTGATACCTCAATCAGTAGAGTCTTTCAGAGGCCATCTGTGGTAGGCTTCTGTCCTGTTCCCTGTTTCTCCTGCTTCAGATGTCTATCATGTTTGTCCTTCTGGATGAGAATTGAACATCTTTCCTAGGGTCTTCCATGTTGTTGTTTATCTTCTTTTCCAATTAAAAAATGGGGTACAGAGCCAAACAGAGAATTCTCTATAGAGGAATATTGAATGGCAGAGAAATGTTTAAAGAAATGCTCAACATCCTTAGTAATCAGGGAAATGGATTCAAAACGACCCTGAGGTTTCACCTTACACCCATCAGAATGGCTAAGATAAAAAACTCGAATGACAACACATGCTGGAGAAGATGTGGAGAAAGGGGAACCCTCCTCCATTGCTGGTGGGAGTGTGAACTTGTACAACCACTTTGGAAATCAATCTGGCACTTTCTCAGAAAAATAGGAATAGTGCTACCTCAAGATCCAGCAATACCACTCCTAGGCATATATCCAAAAAGTGCTCAACTATATAACAAGGACATTTGCTCAACTATGTTTGTAGCAGCTTTATTTGTAATAGCCAGAAGCTGGAAACAGCTAAATGTTCCTCAAAGGAGGAATAGATACAGAAATTATGGTACATTTATACAATAGACTACTACTCAGCAATTAAAAATAAAGAAATCATGAAATTTGCTGGTAAACCATGGGAACTAGAAAAGATCATCCTGAGTGAGGTAACCCAGAAGCAGAAAGACACACATGCTATATACTCAGTCATAAGTGGGTATTAGCTACATAATATAGGGTATACAATTTTAAAGGCAACTTTTCTATATTTAACTTACAAATGCTACACAAGTCAAATAAAATTACCATTCATGTTTAAACTAAAAAAAAAATGTTGATAAAGTTTATATAAAATAATAATGAACCAAA
>NW_026591885.1:0-11017 GCF_907164565.1 Psammomys obesus
TGGTGGTGGTGGTGGTGATGGTGGTGATGGTGGTGATGGTGGTGGTGATGGTGGTGGTGGTGGTGATGGTGGAGATGGAGGTGGGAATGGTGGGGGTGGTGTGTGCAGATGTGAATGCGAAGGCATGTGTTAGGAGAAGCAGAGATTTTCCAGGCTCTGGCTCAAGTCCCCCTGGGCGTCTGCAAGGACTATTCTTCCCAAGGCTTGGGTGGACAGGATGGCTGGGGTGGGACCAGGGCCCAAGCAGCTGGACCTTTGGGAGTATGTCTCTGTATGGGCAGCTGTGACAAATCTTGACTGCTTCTGACCACCTGCACTAAGTTGTCACTTGAAACAAAGAATCTCTGGCCCAGCCCCCAGCCCACACCCACAGGTGGTACAGCACAGCCACCTGCACAGAAGGGTTTCTTCCGGACATGACCCCTCCGGGATCAAGGAAGCAGTTCTCAGATTGCCACTGGGGAGGGCTTGGCATGGAGGTCCCCTAGGTGAGTGAACTAAGCAAATATTTGTCAGATCAATGTTCAAGGCTGACCTATTAACTGCAAACATTAGGCACGTGAACGGCAGCAAGCTATCTCTGCAGAGTTTCCTGTCACTCTCGCCCACCTCTCCCCTCCTACCTGGGGTGCACTGGTCCTCCATACTGCTGACCTGGACTCTCTGCTTTGCCCACAGAACCCATGAGGTCCTAGGACACACCATTATTCCCCCCCCACACACACCCCAGGAGTAGCCAGCAGCCGGCCAGGAAGCTCTGTGCCCTTCCTGTCCTGGCGTAAGAATGGCTTTCATGTTCTCCTCTTTCCCGTGCACACTGGGCAGGCATCCCTAGCCACAAACAGCTGATAAGGACCAGATATCACTCTTGCACACCCCCCCCCACACAAAAAGCCCAGGAGTGAGCTGGACCAGACCTGCAGAGCTCCTGATCCCTCTGTGAGAGCCACTGAGTGTGCCCCAGGGCTCAGAGCAAGGCAGGCTTGCAGAGTGCTTTGCTCCAGTTGCTGGAGGGCTAAAAATACCCTGGCACTGCCAAACATCCTCCAAGGCCCAGGGGAGCCGAGTGGGGGAATGGTTACCCAGCACCTGGGCTATTAAAAGGCACAGGCAGAGTCAGCCAGCTTCCTAGGTGTCCACTGTGCCCTTTGTCCCCAAGACTGTGCATTCTGCTCACACTCAGGCAGAGGCCTCTGCTTTCCTGCCCTGCCTCACCCTGATGATTCTCTGGTTCCTCTAGCCAAGCCACGCTAACCGGGGTAGGTTCTAACCCAGCAGCTTCTGCTCAAGGCATGTGCTGATAGCCTGTGTCCACCAGTCTTAACCCGACCGGGGCCTCCAGCCTTTGGATCTGATGAAAAAATATGATGGGGCGGGGGGGGGGGGGGGCCTCCTAATCCCTCAGTAAACAATCTTACAGAAATTATGGGGATGTGAAACCCATCCAGGAACATGCCACCAAGTTGAGAACCCTGAAAGTTTTAGAAGCCAAGCACTGAGCTAGACCTAGAAATAAGGAGCAGGATAAGAAAATGAGAGCTAGGGCTGTGACTCAGCATAGAGTACACACCTAGGAAATCCTGGTTCCATCCTCAGAACTGGGAGGCAGGGAGGGAGGGAAGGAGAGGGAGGGAGAGAAGAAGGGAGGGAAGGAAGAAGGGAGGGAAAAAGGGTGGAAGGGAGAGAAGGAGGGAGGGAAAGAGGGAAAAAGAGAGGGAAGGAATGAAGGAGGAAAAAAGAGAGGGAGGGAGAGAAGAAGGGAATGAAGGAGAGAGGAAAAACAGAGACAGAGACAAAGAAACAGAGAAGGGAAAGGCGGGAAAAGGAAGGGGAGAGGAGGAAAAGGGAAGACAGAAGAGGAGAGGGAAATAAACTTCCTCCTGGCAAGACATGGTGGTGCATGACTTTAATCTCAGCACTGGGAGACAGAAGCAACTGGATCTCTATGAGTCTAAGGCCAGTCTGCTCTATAGAGCAGAGCTCCAGACCAGAAAAAGCTACATAGTGGGACCCTGTCTCAAAAACAAAGTAATACATAAATAAATATTTTAATATAACTTTTTTAAAGATTTAATTTATTTATTATGTATACAATGTTCTGTTTGTGTGTATGCCTAAACACCAGAAGAGGGCAACAGATCTCATTATAGATGGTTGTGAGCCATCATGTGGTTGATGGGAATTAAACTCAGGACCTCTGGAAGAGCAGCCTCATAACCTCTGAGCCATCTCTCCAGCCCCCTTAAATGAATATCTCCCTCTTTTTTTTTTTTTTTTTTTTTTTGAGACAGGGTTTCTCTGTGTAGCCCTACCTGTCCTGGACTCACTTTATAGATGAGGCTGGCCTCAGACCCACTGAGATCCTCCTGCCTCTGCCTCCAGACTGCTGGTATTAAAGGCATGTACCACCAGCAGCCTGATTAATATAACTTTTTAAAAACATAAGTATACATTAAATAAATAAGCAAGTGAATAGATAGATGGTAGCTAGATAGGTGATAGATAGATAGATAGATAGATAGATAGATAGATAGATAGATAGACTCTCTCTTTCCTCTTGCTCTGTAACAACCTCGGGGCAGGTGCAGCAGCTTGAGATAGCATACCCCATGTCACATGTCTGTGAGGCCGGCTGGGCTTGGACCTCTTCAGGACATGCGAAGTCCTGTGGGACTATGGTCTCACCTGAACTTTGATGGGGAGGAATCTCCTTCCAGCTTGATTCAGACTGTAGACAGAATTCGATTCCTCCCCTAAGTTTCTAACCCCCCCCCCCGACTGCCCACAGCTCAAGGCCCAGTGCCCTTCCATTGGTGACTCACAGCTCAGCGGCTCGCTTTAGTAAGCAGACCAGAAGAGCTGGAGAGCTATATAGAGTCTTCCGAGACGGATGCTTATAAGCCAGGAATTTAACCCACAATCAAGAGATGAGTCAAGGGCAAGAAGATAAAAGGAAAGGTATGTGCCATGCACCATCTAGAAATTCCAGGCACACCAGCAAGATTTAGCAAAAAATACAAAAAAAAAAAAAAAAAAAAAAGAGGTTTGGGGAGTGTTATGAGTACCCCCTCACACCCTTGTTAGGAGGTTAACCCATATCCAGAAAGGATGTGGAAAGGAAAGGGTGAGGGAGGTAACAGGTATCACCTAGAAAGCAGGAGCCTTGGGGGGGGGGGGGCTGTGGCCAAGGAGTGCAGGGAGACGCAGCATCGCCTGTCCAGCCTTTGGTCTCTTCTCACCTAACCAAGAAAGCTCTTCCTGTCTCCCTGACCCCCTCCTCACCCAGCCTTACTGTCTCTCAGCCCCTAACACCACATTCCTGCAGGGTGTTCCATTATTTAACAGCTAATTGTCTTTCTGTCCTTTGATGGACACAAACTACCCAAGCAGCTCCTGGTCCAGCACATACCCAGGAAACATTTGCCGGACAAACGAATGCATAACCGAGTTCAAAAGAAGCCGGGATGCTGGAGAGGCGGCTCTGCAGTTAGGAGCACCTGTTGCTCTTGCAGAAGACCTGGGGCTTGTTCCCAGCACCAGGGTGGCGCACAGACACGCTTGCAGGTAAAACATTCATACACATAAGACAAAATAAATTAATTTAAAAATAAAGGATGTTTGACAATAGACCAGAAAGAAAGACGCGTTACCGGAGCTCTGCCTCTTCTGCGTTGGTGGGATTTTTAAGAACTGACCATGATGACACAGTGATTACACAGATGAACGCCCCTTTAGATACAGCCACACAAGGTATGAGATGCAGGGTGGCCAGCCACTGCCCCAGAGGCTGCTCTAAGTCTGTGTGTTGGGAGCATTCAAAATCCCCTCTTGAAACAGGTAAACACCATGTCCTGCGCTGCAGGACCTTGGTGGCTGTCTTTCCTCCCTCTGCTCTGCGCCTGCTGGCCAGCCTTCCTCCGTTGGCCCCGCTGTCTAGCTGCCCATGCTCTCTTCTCTATTTTTTTTTATTACATTTCATTTATTTAGTGTATGGGGAGCCATCCCAGCAGCCCTGTCGTCTGTTCTTAGGGCTAGTGAGATGGTTCAGAGCGTAAGACAGCCTGAGTGTGATAACTTCCTCATCGTGGAAAGAGATGCCACAAAGTGGCCCTTGACTCCACACATGTGCTGTGACACACACATATACAATAAGTAAATAAATGCAAGAAAAAAAACTGAAAAAAGACAAACTTTTAGTGTCCATATATAAATGGGAATATGTCACATTTGTCTCCATCATTATGTCCCTGATTTACTTCATTTAACACAGTGTTGTCTGGTTCCATCCCTCTTGTTGCTATCGACAGACAGAACTATATTCTTTTCATGGCTGATTAATATTTACTGTGTTTCTGCTACATTTTCTTCATCTGCTCAGCTGTTGCTGGACACTTAGGTTAATCCCATACCTTGGCATCTGTGAACATACAAGAACATACATACAAGAAGAACATGTGTTTCTCCACCACACACTGAGTTTGATGTCTTCAGATGCATACCCAAGAAAGAGGTAGTTGATCTCGTAATATTATTTAAAGGATTGATGGTTGGTTTCGTTTGCCTGTTACAGGTGACAGGGGACACACCACAGAGCACAGGTGGGGGTCAGAGGAGAGCTTGCAGAGGTCAGCTCTCTTCTTCCCCATGTGGGTCCTGGGGAACAACTCAGGTTGTCAGCTTGGCAGCAAACACCTTTACCAGCCGAGCCACCTCACTGATCCCCCTAAATTTAGTTTTTGAAACTGCCTAACTATGTAGCTCAGGCCTCAAACTCCTAAGGGCTGGCCTACAAGCCTGTGCTACCCTGCCTGGCTGCTAAGTGATTTCTCCTGTGCTTCTTGGCCCTAAGATTGTTTGGTTTGTTTGTTTTTCCAGACAGAGTTTTCTGTGTAGCCTGGCTGGCCTTGACTTACTTTGTAGACCAGGCTGTCCCTCAAACTCTCAGAGATTTGCCTGCCTCTGCCTTCTGAGTGCTGGGACTACAGGTGTGTGCCACAGTGCCCAGCAGCAACTCTCTTTTGAGTGTTAAGCAAGTCATTCAACTGTTTTGTTTTGTTTGAGACAGGATCTCTCTACATAGCTGTCGCTGTCCTAGAACTCACTCTGTAGACCAGCCTGGCCTAGAACTCACAGAGATCCTCCTGCCTCTGCCTTTAGAGTGCTGGGATTAGAGGTGTGCACCACCTTGCCTGGCTCATTCACCTATTTTAAATGGATTACTAAGGATTTTGCTGGTGAGTTTGAGTTCCTTATTTATTCTGGAACTCAATCTCTTGTCAGGTAAAATGGCTTGCAAATATTTTCTTCTGCTCTGCCACTGTCTCTGTTCCCTTTGCTAGATGAAAACTTTCGATCTACTGCACGCACACTCTGTCTGTTTTGGCTGCTGTCCTTCATGCTTTTGAGGCCACGTCCACAGCCCTGGTTTTTTGTTTGCCCAAGACAACTTCATTTAGCTGCTTCCCTCCAGCAGCTTCACAGCTTCCAGTCTGACTTACTCCATCTTGAGCTACGTTAGCATTTGGTGAGAGAGGGCCATCTAGTTTCTCTCTTCCGCGTGTGGCTCCCCAGTGCCCCTAGAGCCAGGTATTGAGCAGCCTGTCCACTTGATGTGTGATTTTTGGCACCTTTGTTTATGGATGTGTGGACCTGTCTTTGGCTTCTCTGTTCTTTTGGTCTGTGTGTTGGTTTTCATACCAGCAGTGCGCTATTTTCCAGTAGGATTTGAAGCCAGGTTTTATAATGCCTGCAGCTCTTTTTTCTTAGCATCGCTTTGCCTATCTGAGTCTTCTGACCCTCACACACACGTACGCGTGCCATGGTCTTGGTGTGGACTACAGCCCATCCGTATACCACTTTGTCTTCCCAGGCAGGATGGTGCTGTCCAGTGGCACAGGAGGAACGGGGACCATGGAAGCCAAATTGACCAGGTCCAGTGGACCTAAGACAAGTGATGATCAGCTGGAGTGGCTATGGAGCAGGAAGGAACTGAGAAATCAGCGCTCACAAGATAGATACAGAGACAGGAAGTAGATCATGCCATCAGTACTTCTAAGGGTAGAGGAGGTCGCAGGGTTAAGTGAGAGGGAAGAGAACCAGGAATATGCAGCAAGGAGAAGGTGTAGGTACCAGAGGAAAAGATCCAAGAAAAACGGTAAGTCCTGCTCAGTACCAGTGAGAGGCCAAGCTGGCAAGACAAGAATTGACAGGGTTAAGTGACTGTGGCCCAACAGTGACCAAGCAAAAGCATCTCAGAGGAACAGAGGTGTCCCAGTCCTCAAGAGGCCACACGAGGGTGCCAATCACTTTTTCAGCAAAGAGCCAACGATAGATTCAGTGATAAGGAAGGAAGGAGGGCAGAAGGGTGGACCCAAAACTGATGAAGGAGATTCTGGAATGGACACAAGTTTCTGGCCCTGAAGCCACCTTTGTCCACTGCAGACACTGCCCACGAGCATCAGTGGATGCTGGAAGCATCACTTGTGCCAACCCCTACACACTCCCACACACACACACACACACACACACACACACACACACACACACCCCTCTGATAAAGTTTATTCATAAACTAGTCAGAGCAGGAGATTACAACAAATTTTAACAAAGTAGAAAGACTAGAGGACTGGAGAGATGGCTCAGTGGTTAAGAGCACTGTCTGCTCTTCCAGAGGACTCGGGTTCGATTCCCAGCACCCACATGACAGCTCATAGTTGTCTGTAACTCTGCTTCCAATGGATCTGACACCCTTACACCAATGCACACAAAATAAAATTAAATAAATTATTTTTAAAAAGAAAAGAAAAACTATAATATGCTGAAATAAAATCTCCAGATCACAGCCCCTGCCTTTGGGGGCATTAAGGAAATGTACACAAGAACTGCAGCTCTGCAACAGCAAATCTGAGAGCCGAGCCTGCCAGAGCAGCCAATGTGTGGCTGGCAGACGCAGCGTGGATCCGCTGACCAAAGGGGCATTTATATTCCAGGTGGGGTGAAGCAGATGCTGTAAGAGTTCATCAGAGCAATGTGCAACTTCAAACTTTCTGAATTGTTTATTTCTGGAATTTCCTATGTAATACTTGGGACCACAGTTGACCACCCTGAAACAGCAGAAACTAAAACCACAGAGAGAAGAGAGCTGTTGTATTTTCTCCTCGGGCTTGAGCCAACACTTCCAGCAGTGAGACAGAGTGGAAGCAGAAGAGACAGATTACGTCTGGGTCCTCTGAACTTGCCCCAAACCTGGGCTGTCAAGAGGAACTTCAAAGGGAATGTCGGTGGGAACCAGAGCTTTCTGGGTCCCTTGACTGCAGAAAAACACTGGCTTTCATCCTGTCTTCAACCATTACATCCTGTGACAATGACCCTGTCTCAGACAGCCTGAGAAGCCCCTCCTACCTCCTCAGACGAGATCCTCATTGAGAAGTGGAGTCAGTACCCCTTCACCCTCCACATGGGCAGAGCTCTGCCACCCCTCAGCTGGTTAGAGTCCACTATACATACCAGATAATCAGATCCCAATGGTTGAATAAAGGCAAGCATCACCTGCAAGGAGATATTCCCAAATTTCTCCTGGGAAATATGCCACTGAAGCCCAGAGCCATTGCATAACAATCCTGGTTGGTTGGTTGGTTGGTTGGTTGGTTGGTTGGTTGGTTGGTTGGTTGGTTTAAATCTGCCATACAGAGTCAGGTATGGTGCCTCACGCCTTTAATGCCAGCACTTGGGAGGCAAAGGAAGAAGGATCTCTAAGAGTTTGGGGCCAGCATGGTCTACCTAGATTGTTTCAGGTCAGGTGGAGCTACACAATGAAACTCTGTCTCCCAAAACTAGAAAATCTGAGAACCGTATAGACAGAACCACAGGTAGAAGCACCACGCAACTCACTCATTTACTATTTCTCACTTAGCTGTTTGTGCCACTGCTACAAGGATCACTGGTAAGAATCTTGCCAGATTATCCCAGAGAGAGCCACGTGGAGAGGGTCCCTTGCCCAGTTTCAGATGAGTGCTCACCTAATACCTCTGGCCCTCAGCACTCTCCATGGTCTTGATCCTTAATCACCTTTCCTCTGGAGACTTCCCAAAGTCCTGTCCTCTCTACCTGCTGCACATACTCATTCTATCTCAGACCCAGAGGAAGAAAGGACCAGCAGGCTCTCTGTAAGTAGAGTGTCTACCGTGAGTGGACCCTAATGATGGCAGGCATGGGCCTGTGCCCAGCAGCCAGCGGTGCCCCTCCAGGAAACAGAAAATCAAATCCAGAGGGCACACCAGGTCAGCTGCACTCCAGGAAGGGACTGGGCAGGCAGCCCAGAATCACCCAGAACGGACTTTGGGCTGCTCACCCACGCTGGATTGATGCCCACACCTTCTTGGAAAAGGCGCTTTCTCCAGAACCAAGGCCACCGCCTGTCAGAAAAGCAAGGTGTTGAGAGAGCAGGACAGATGTGGGCAGGGCTCCTGGGTATACCGGACACATCCCCGAGGCCTGGCTGCCCCATCAGTCCTGATCCAGAGAGTGAAACAGAGGGATGGCCACGGGCGGGGCGGCACCCCCATGCTCATTACTGGGGCCAGCCTGTGCTGCTGGGACCCAACAGCCTCTGCATCCCCAGCCTTTGGCAGCCGAGATAGAGGGGCTGTGGGAGGGACTCTCTTAAAGTATAGCTAGCAAGGGAAAATCAGGAAAAAGTGATTTCATATCTGGTATTCATGTTGTGAAGTTATAATCTGCTCCTGCAGGGCACTGAAACAGCCTGTTCTCTGTTATCCATCCTTTCAACAAATATTTAAGTAGCTTCAGAAAATACTCTCCCAGTTTACACTGTTGAGTTGGCATCGTAGAGAAGGTAACAGCCACGTTTGTCAGGAACTACGTTTTCCCCATATGCATGGAAGTTATTCACGACATTGAATATATACAGTCTCTGTACAGTATACAGAGTACAGTTTCTGATTACAGAAACTAACAAAGTGTTCTCTGATTAAAAGACAAAGATGGAGTAGAAATGTGCTAAACATCATTAAAAAGGTGTTTTTCAGGGCCACTTACACGGCTCAATGGCTAAATAAAGCACTCGCAGCTAAAGTTTGATGACCTGAGTTCTGGCCGCAGAATCCAAGGTGGAAGGAAAGAACTGATTCTGAAAGTTGTCCTCTGATCTCCACTTTGTACTACGACAAATAGGCACTTACCTGTACATATCACACACACACACACACACACACACACACACACACACACACATACAAATACACATGCACCCACACATGCCTGGACCCAAATAAAGTAAACCTTGGAAAATTTTATTATCATATATGCATGTGTGTGGACATATAAAGGATATGTCTAAAAGAGCAGTTTGCAACTAGGACCCCACTGATCTCTAGAAGACATCTAGAAACATTTGTCTCGACTGAGAGGTGATACTAGCATCTAAAGGGGAGAGACCAGGGGCCACCAACACCCAGCCATGCACAAGACATCCAAGGCGTCAACCGTGCTGACTGCAGAACTTGCTGGAAGGGCACCTGAGAAACAGGCTGGATAGTTACCTTCCTTGTTACTGCGACAACACACCCAACTAACTCGACTTAAGGAAGGAAGGTTTGTTCTGGCTCACAGTTTGAGGGTCCAGCCTGTCGTGACAAGGGCATCCTGACAGCAAGAGCACGGAGTGGCCGATCACATCACACAGGCAGCAAAGAGAGAGGAATGCCACGTTCACTCTTCTTCCTTCTGTTCAATCCAAGATCTCAGCCCGTGGAATGACTCCACCAGTCTTTAAGGTGGGTCTTCTCACCTCAGTTAACCCGATACTCAGATTCCCTCAGAGGTGTGCCCCTCGGTTCATCTCCTAGGTGACTCTAGAGCTGTCAAGTGGACAATTAAACATGACCATCACCTAGGTTGACACTTGTCTCCCATCAGGTGGGGACCAAGATGCATAAGTGTGCATGGATGTTACTTTCCCTCTTGCGTCCTTCTGCCCCTCTTGTGCTGGATTTCTTACTGGGTGTACCAGTTACTCTTAAGATGAAGAGAAAGGAGGATGAAAACAATGACTTCGACAACTTCAGTGACTTGATTGCCCACCACAACTTTCAAATTTCCTGTTCTTGACTGTTCGGGAGAAATCTTAAGGAAAGAAACAGGACCTGCCACATCACTGGTCCCCACTGGATACATAGACCCAGGAGGTCTTTCTCTGCATCCCTAGCCCCCCGGTTCCTCCAACTCAGTACTAGTGACATCATGAGTTACCCCTCCATCCTCATGAGAACCACCTTGAACTCTGAAGCTTCCTTGTTTCTGCCTCCTCATTGCTGACAGCTTCCTTTTCCAGGTGTGACAGCCAAAAATGGCTCCTATCATCTCCAGATGTCTTGTGGGAAGGGAGCAAGGTCAGCACTGGTTGGAATATACTGTGCTGCATCTGTCTATGAAATGCAGACACAAAGAGGTCCCCATTCACTGGCCTCACAGATGTGTGGTCCAGCTGGATCACAGCCACACAAAAAGGCTACCTCAAGTGCCAAAGGACTAAGGGTGTGGAGGAAGTGGTCAGGTGCAGAGCAAAGAACAGGGGCCCTCATTCCTGCCAGGGGTGTGGCTCACAGATCTCTGAACCAGATAGGAGCAGCTCAGCTTTCCTAAGCTATTAGCCCATTTCACAGACAAGGAAGTGGAGCAGAGTTTGATGTGGCCAAAGTCCCGAAGTGAGTAACAGCTGGCACCGCTCTAACCCATGCAACATCCCAGGACATTCTCACAGGCTGTCCTCACCCTTCATCCACTCTCTGGAGGAAGTCTCCTAGCACTTGTGTCTCAGAGCTGATTTACCTAAGATGTGTGTTGTCTCCATATACCTGCTTTCCTAGATAAGCTGCAATGTGACAGCTTGTAGCAAAGCTACTCAGTTGTTTCCATCATAGCCTCCTCTGCAGAGCGAAGGGGATTGCTACACACACACACACACACACACACACACACGCACGCACGGGTGTCTCCA
>NW_026591886.1:0-26962 GCF_907164565.1 Psammomys obesus
CACACACACACACACACACACACACACACACACACACACACACACACGGTGGAATTGAAATCCAGATTCCCCATAGCAGCTGGTGAGGTGATGCAAATGAGGGCTCAGCACTCACGCTGAGGAGGAAGGGCCAGAGCTAATGAGTGAGTCCTGTCTCACGGCACCTGTCTCAGGGTGGCTCAGGGTTGGCCTCAGCTCACTGTCTCCTGAGAATGCGGTGCCCTGGGCTGCCAGACGCATCAATTATTTTCCAAGAAATATTGAAATTTGAATCTTTAGAAGACATGGAAAGATATCCCCAGACAGGCCATCCGCATGGTTTCGCTGAATATCAGATTCCTCCCGTTCCTTATCCATGAAGCTTCTTCCACTCAAGCTGACTGCCTGCAGAGGAGGCACCTTCTCAGAAACAGGACTTTTCTGTGTGCCTAGAGCAATACTGTTCTCACTGTAGCCAAAGTCAGAATCACCTAGAGACGGGGAAGATTCGGACACAAAGCCCAATTTATTACCGACGCCATAATGCACGGCTGCTCGGGCCCTCACATTTGATGTTGTAATATTTACATACTCCCCATCACCTCTAGGTCAGTCCTAACAAGTAAACAGCCGATAGACCACCGCTATGCTCTGTTGTCGCAGATGCTGCCAACCAGCAACCCAACATGAGCCCATGAACCTAACTGAATGGTTATGAAAGTGTTTTTATGGGTTTTTTTAATAACCCAACTGTGCCACTCTTGAGAGAGAACATTGTGGATGACAGCCTTGTGTTGCAATGCCAGGATCTAGACACACCTAGGAGGACCATGACAGTTCTGATGTCAGCCACACACTCCACACATAGAGTAAGTATAATTTTTCTATTTTCTAGCCGAGGTTGGTGAAATCCACACATGCGGAACCCTCGGAAGCAGCGGCTGGCAGTGCTCTACTGCGGTAAGACACATGTGGGTGGGCACATGTGCGTATGTCTGCAAAGCCCTAGAGGAGGCCAAAGCCACCGTAACAGATGCCAAGGGGCTGACAGGAGCTGCTCTGGGTATAAGCTAGAAAGAAGAGAGCCTGGAGTTCACCAGCCACTTCCGCAGACAAACAAATGAAAGCCTCAGGGTGATCTGGCCCAGGGGACTCCATTCAAAGCAGAGAGTACTGCACTGTCCTGTCCAAGGATCTGGCCCGGCCAGGACCTACTCACAGAAACACTCTATAGTGGATGAATGAGCACCTCATTAGTCTAGCTCAAAACATACATCCTTACCTAAGTCTAGAACCTGTGAGCATGACCTTGCTGGAAAAGACAGGATAATTAAGTTAAAGACATCAAGAGAAGATCACCTTGTGTACAGCAGAGAAGAGGCCCAAGAGAAGGAAAAAGCCATTTCACTATTCATGAACTGACTCAGTCACAGGCTGAGCTGTGGGCACTCCTTACAGCAGCTCCAAGAATCTGGGACATACTCTATTCATGGCTGAAAGGGGGAAGAGGAGACGGGAAGTGCTCTGAAAGGTAGCAGGTGCTGTGGGAGAAGGTAAGCCCAGAGTCAGGGCTTCTAAAACCATTGGTCTCTCCAGAGTTGCTGCCCTCACCTCTGTATTCCCAGATGAGGTAAGTATTACCTCAAAACTCCTCCAAGCCATTTACTCAGCTTCCATACACCTTCCTAGAAAGTGTTTGGGAAGAAGATTCCCGTTTCCAGACAGCTGTTACAGCACCTTATCCTCTGAGAAGCTGACACGGGGTTCTCCAGCCCCCACACTCTGTGGAGCCCCTGCCCCCTCTCCAAGATACGATGCCCTCCCTCGAAGATCGCAGCAAATCTCAGGGGTGAAACTCTGCCTTGTTGGCCCAACCAACCTAAATGGAAGTTACAGGATGGCAGCTGTTGTGGTTTAATAGTCAACACAGTGTAGAATCAAAAGACAGGGAGTCTCAGTGATGGATGTCTAGATTGAGCCCGCCTGTGGGGGACAGTCTCGATTGTGTTAATTGATGTCCCAGCCGAACAGTGGGAGGCACCAGTCCCTGGGTGTGGGTTCTGGATGTATAAAAAAGGAGCCAGCTGAGTCAGCATGTCTCCATTCATTTCTCTCTGCTCTTGACTGCAGATGTGATGTGTTTTAAATTCCAGCTGGCTTGATTTCCCTGCTATGTAACCAGGAGCTGTGAGCTAAAATTCGACCCTTTCTCCTTTAAGTTGCCATTTATACAGTATTTATACAGTAACAGAAAGGAAATTAGGAGAGCCACCCACTCCAGCGCCCCTTTAGGAACGGGACTTGCCACACAGTGGCTCTCCTCCAAAGCCCCGCTGGGGCAGCTTTGGGTCCCTTTTCTGAGACAGGCGGCCAGGTCTCCCCAGCTTAGGTGGTACAGCCTGCACAGCACAGATCTGGGTCTCTCCAGCTGAGCCCATGGAAACGCTCTGCCTTGCTGGCAACCTCTTCTTAATTAGAAGGGCTCCAGGCAACCAACGTAACCCTAGCCACCTCCCAGGAGTCCCTGCCTCTGTTCCAAGAGGCCCATCTTAGCAGACTGTGCCCACAGCTCCTTTCCAAGGATGGGTGCGCAGCAAATCCACGATGTACATTCCTTCTCATCCACACAGCTTACCTCATGCTTTCAGAATTTCCCGACCAGAGGAAAAAGAGGACCTCAAGCCCATCTCAGGAAATCTGCCCTCTGCCAGGGAAAGGCAGATTTCAGGGGACGAGACGATAGCCACGCTGCTCAAGAGACTAGACGAACTTCAGCTGCCAACCTCGTAGCCTTCACCCTGCTGTGAGAGGTGGGAAAGCGCTGAAGAGAATCTCCCACCGCCAAAGCTTCTGGCTTTGATACTTTTTTTTTTTCCTTTAAGTTTCAAGCATCTTCCGGGCAACACATACTTCCATTCCAAACACCTACCCACACCTGCTCTGCTGACCGCTGAGTGCCTCCCCTCCAGCGGTGAGGACCCCTTGCCCTCCAGCCAGCAGGCTGACGGCTCCCTAAGCATGAGCTAGAGCGCAGCGTGCAGCCTGTGATGTGGATGAAGCTCCTGCATCAGAGTCAAATCAGAATGAGCTAAACACTGTCCCCTCTCCCCCTCCCCCTTCCTTCCCCCTCCTCCCTTCATCCCCTCGTCCCCCCTCCGTGGCAGCCTTATGCCTAGCTTCTCCTAAATGGGTCAGAAGGAGGTTCTGAAGGATCTCCTTCTTCCTGGAGGGTCCCATGGCCTATCCCTGACGTGACTGCACTTCGAACTCGATCGTCTAGAGGTTTGCCGAGCTCTGCATTTGGAGCCCACTGGGGCATGAAGTTAGGGATGGCCTGGAGCTCTTGGCAATGCTCCGCACAGCTTGGTCATTGCTCTGCTCTCAGCCCCTCCTCAGCTCCCAATCTGACTCTCTCAGGCAACAAGCTTAAAGGTGCATTGTGCTGGGCCTGATGGTGCACCATCCCTGAGCTCCAGTCAGGCCTGTGACAAGGGTCCGAAAGGTAACCCACATGCCGTCTGTCTAAATATTTAAACATCACGAGTCAAGCCGTGAACGCTTCAGCGAATGACATTCCGGGCCCTACACTGACCTGAGGGCTTCCATGAGCTCCAGGACAGTAGTTCTGACTTTCCTGCTCTAAGGCTCTGCAGAACTCGAAGAGCCCCCGAAGAGCATGGTGGAGAGACAGCTTGCCCAGGCCTCGGCGCCGCCCCTTCCTTGACACTTAGCAATCCCCCCTCTGCGCGTGCGCACCATCGTAGTCGCTGTAGGGGCTGTGTTCCAGCCGCAGACAACTCGGCCTCATGCGGGAGTTCCACCCGTGCTTCACTCGTGCCATAGATGTGGGCGGCATCGGTGTGTCCTAGGACATTTTCTCAGTGCGTAACTGCCATTGCAAAAACGTCATGGAGCTGGTGGCTTAGCAGAAGGCTGGCGCTCCTGAGGCGTTAGCGGGTAGGATTGTCTTGCTGGCGTTGTCCGCAGCCCCATTTTACAGGTGGGGAAGCTGAGCTTAGGCCAAAATGACGAAGGACTCCAGATATGCCCTGGCTTCTGCCAGTTCCTCACCCACTCTAAAAATAAAGACTCCTAGGCTCTCACAGCAGGAAATGGAGAACTCCCTATGTGGTCTTTCCCAGCCCTAGTGTCCAGCTCTAAAGAAGCCCTGTGGGGAACCCTCCAGGAAAATTCGTCCCTCCTGTGGGCATTCACAGCCCTCACTTGCCAAGGAATAAAGTAGCTTCATTTAGTGATTCTAGAATAAGGAAACATTTCACTCAGAAAAGGGCAGGACAGAGCCGGTGGCAAAGAGGAAAAAGCAGATTGGACATTCAAGAGCGACTTTCTTTGAGAGGCAGAGTTACCAAGACAGAAGAAAAGAAAGCTGATGGACTAACCTCTGGTTACACCGACAGGTTTCACTATGAGACTGACCCTGGCCTCGTAAGGAAGTTCAGCTCCCGACCCCACCCCTAACTAGAGCTTCTCAAATAGCAACTTAGTTTCCCGTTAGTGATACACAGTTGTGGCACAGGTGATTCCATTGTGGTTGTTAGTCTGGTCTGTTGGATCCCGGAACAGAATCTTAGTTTAAAACCCTGGGTGTTGTGGTAATTTTAAAAATAAACGCTAGTAACATTTATTATTAGCCCTATAATTATCGTGTCAGAATTATGTAATCCACTATCATAATCAATAAAGACACGGGAGACTAGGATTTATTTAATTAGCCTGGAGCACAATGCTGCACAATAATTACTCCACCCTAAACCTCCAAGCTAGCATAGCTTCCTCCCACTCAGATTTCCCACATTATTCTTGTCTCTTAATCATATCCTAGATTTCCCGGTCCTCTCCTCATGGATCTGTCCTCACTTCCTTTCCCTTCTCCTCACCAGACGAAGATGTCCCTCGGTATCCTCTGTATTGCTCAGCTTTGGCTAGTCAGCTTTTATTGGCAATACAGAGAACAAATGGTGGCCTGTTTACATGAACTTGAGATAGGCGATGGTTGGAATATACACCACAAAGCAATGCCTGGATTGAAACCAGATAGCGGGATAAAGAAAACAGCATTTGAATGAACAAGAGTAAATGTACACAGTCCACAAGAACATTAGAACCACAACTAGGTTTCTGTTCTTTTTTGTTTGTTTCTTTCTTTCTTTGTTTTTTGAGACAGGGTTTCTCTGTGTAAACAGAACACTGGCTGTCCTGAACACACTTAAGTAGACCTCAAATCTACAGAGATCCACCTGCTACTGCCTCCCAAGTACTGGGATTAAAAACGTGCACCACCATGCCCAGCTCTGTGCTTTTTTTTTTTGTGATACAAAGGAAATCACCTCCCTCCATATGTGCCCAGAACACAATCAAGCCACCTGAAGCCAGTCTACAGGCAGAGTTGCATTTGAATGAAGCACAATCCTTGGACATGTGTTTGTCTGCGGTCTCTGGGCGAGGACCCAGGCAAGGGTGCACCTGCAGTCCCTACTCTGGAGGTAGAGGCAGGAGGATCAGGAGTTTAGGGACCATCTCCAGCTTATACAGTAAGTCTGAGGCCAGCCTGAGCTGTGTAAGTTGCTCTCTCAAAATGCAAACAACAAAATCTCTTAAAAAGACAGAGAGCGAGGTGGGTGTGTTGGTATATGCTTTTAATCCCAGCGCTTGGGTGGTGGAGGCAGGTGGATCTCTGTAGATTTGAGGCTAGCCTGGTTTACCTAAGTTACACGCCAGCTAGGGCAACAAAATAAAAAGCTAAGTACAGGGAAAAAAAAGAAGGAATAGGAAGACCAGGGCAGCTAGGACGGTAAACGCAGCTCTGGGAGGATCACAGCGCAAAGTCAGCCTGGGCAATATTGGGAGAGCTTGTTTAAAATAATGATAATAATAATAGGAAACAAGAACATCCCACTCTGAACCTCCTAAAAAAACTTCCTGGAGACGGGAGAGATGCCCAGCAGTGAAGCCTGTGCAGCTCTTACTGAAGACCAGCACCCACAGAGAGCAGCTCACTGCTGCCTGTAACTCCAGCTCTGGGGGATCTGAAGCCTCTGGGTTCTGTGGGCACCTGCGTACAAGACGCACACATACACATAATTGAAAATAAAAATAAAATTCTTTTTAAAAACATAACCCTTTAACTTCTCTGTCCCCAGCCCCCAGCACAGGCTGGGGACCACCCAAATTTTCTTCTCTGGTCCTCAAGTTTTAAAGCCTGGGCTCCTTTCAGGCCCCACAGCCCTCCCCAGCCATATCTATCCACATCAAGAAGGTTGCTCCTGGGGACCACTCTAAGACATCGCTCTGAGTGCAGCTTCACCTGCCAGCCTCCAGCTTCCTTTGGTCCCCTCTCCAGACCCAAAATCCCAGTAGCACATTGGCAGGGGATATTAGGGATACTGGGTCAGGTTCCTGACACCAAGCCAGGAAAAACAGAAGAATGAGAGGAGGAGCCAGGCATGGTGTCAAATGTAATCCCAGCATTCAGGAGCCAGAGACAGGAGGATCTCTGAGATCCAGGTCAGCCTGGTCTACAGAGTGAGTTCCAGGACAGCCAGGGCCACACAGAGAAACCCTGTCTTGAAAAACAAACAAACAAACAAACAAACAGAATGAGAGGAGGGAGACGAGATGACTGACCAAGGGCAATGAGAGCCCTATGGGCAGAGGTGCCTGTTATAAGGGACACCAACAGGACCAGTGGAGAAATGTGGCTCAGGACTACACACTGAGTAACAACCTCTGTCACCATTCTCTTGCATTCAGTAAATCTTAGTGAGGTTTTATTGCTCTTGTGTTAGAAGGCAGATACTGAAGTATTTACAGATGAGGAAGCAAAAAGCCCCCAATGTTCTCCAGTGTTTCAGAAATTTACAGCAATGATAGTTAGATCCTAGGCATTGTGGTATGTTCCTCTAACCACAGCACTCAAGAATCTGAGGCAGAAGGATGGCCAGTTTGAGGCTAGCCTGGACTACAATAGCAAGACCCTCTCTCTAAAAGAAATTAATGGGGTCAGCCAGGCACAGTGGCACACTCCTGTAATACCTGCACTGGGGGAGGCAGAGGCAGGTGGATCTTTGTAAGTTCGAGGACAGCCTGATCTACAAAATGGGTCCAGGACAACCACAGCTGCACAGAGAAATCCTATGTCGAAAAGCAAACCCCTCCCCCTCCCAAAATTAACACAGCCAGTGAGGTAAGTCAGGGGGTAAAGGCACTTGCTACCAAGACCAACAACCTGATTCAATCCCTGGCACCGCATGGTGGAAGGAAAAAACAGACTCCCCCGACTTCCCAACACCGTGCCTTGCTGGTCGCACATATGCACACAACAACTAAACAAATGTAATAAAAGCAAACAAAAAACAAGGGAACAAAAAAATAAATAGTGGATTGACAAGTGATATGACCAACAAGGATCATGGATGGATCAACAAGGAATATGACCTCTGTGTGTCACTCAGCATCTAGGCCTCGTGGGGTCACAGAGGTGGTTATGGATCGATTCCATCATGGGATTTGTTCACTTAATACGTAATCGCTGAATAGCTACAGTGGGCCAGGCAGGGTGGTAGTTATAGGGAGGCAGGGACCAGCCGTTCCTGACCAGCACCCGGTGGCGTCTTCCAACCTGGGCCCCACAGCCGTCCCAGTCTCCTGCATCAGGAGTCCCAGTCTCCTGCATCTCACCTCCAGCCTGATGCGTGGCTACTGAAGCTGTTTTGTTTGCTTTGTTTCTTTCAGTCCATACCCTGGCCTTTACCACCTTTGAAAGTCTCAGCTGATGCAAACTAAGCTTTCTAAAATGCTGTAAACTCTCCATAGTGAATGTCATGTCATCCTCCCCCAGAGGGCTAGAGTTAACAGATGCAATTAGTATTTAAATTCCGTATCTGCGGATACATAAATTATATATCTATACTTACACAAATCTAGGAGGCACCCTTCATGTCACAGCCTGTGTAAATGGCATCTCTTGGAGTTATCCAGGCCCACAGTCATGCAAACACCCATCACTTCTGGTGGATATCCAGATCTGGCAGCATTTTCATCTGTCCTCTCTTCTTTGGCGTAGGGGCTTTCCGCCTAACCTACACAGGGCAGGCCTCACTCCAACCCACTAAATCAAAATTTCTTACTGTGAGACCTGGGCACCTCTGTTTTCAGTCCTAAGGGATCCCCACAAGTAGTCAGTGCTAAAAACCAATAGAGGATCTATGAAAAGTGTGGGGAGGGGTCATTTGTGTTTTTTATGCAAGCATAAGAAAGAGCATTTGTCAAAGGAAAAGAAAACATGAAAGTTCAAGAAAAACCTTAAAACACACACACACACACTTTTCCCTTCCCTGGCTTCCCACCCACCACCACCAGCCCAGCAATCTGCATCATGCCTGGGGCTTGCTAGCTTGCCTTGCTTCTCGGTTCAGGGCAGCAGTGAGAGTTTGAGCTACAACACTGGATTGGCTTGACTCTTCCCTCTGGCCCTTGAGGCGCACGTGTGCAGCCCCTGTGTGCAAAGGCAGCCTTGCTCCTCCTTAAGCGTGCACTCCTGGCCCACGAGACTCGCCACGTCTGTGCCTTCTGTGGGCTGAGCGCTGCTGGGCCCCGGGCTCCCCAGAAGACCCCCACCCCACACAGTGGCCCACTTGGTCTTCCCAGTGCCTGTACCTGAACCCCAGCTCCCCTCCTCAAGATGGCTGCCTCAGCAAGTAAAGGCATTTGTCCTGCTAACCTGCTGAACTGAGTTTGATCCCAACTCCACAAAGTCATCCTGTGGCTTCCGAATATGTGCCATGGCTCACATGATACCCACCACAACACATACATTATACACACACACACACACACACACACACACATTATATACACATTATCCACACACACACATTATTCACACATACATACATTATACACATGCCCACACACACAATTTTTTAAATTATCTAAATGAAAGAGAAATTCAATTTAGCATAAAATAAAAATACTTAAAAAAAACATGTTTGCTTATAGGTGGGGGGGACAGAACCTGAGATTTGACAGAACCAGAACCACTGCTGTTCATTGTAACTAAAAGTGAATCCTTCCATTTAGCCTGGTGATCTGCTGATCTGGCACCCCTGAGGGTGACAAATGAGTTAAAAACACTCCCTTTTGACCTCAAGAGCAGGGAGCTACTTCTCTGCTGGGGGGGGGGGGGGGGGGGGCGGGCAGTTTCCCTTGGAGTAGCTTCTTGGTTCTTTTCAAGTCAAATATCCAGCAGTGTAATGCCCTGGCCCTTTCACATGCCAAGCTAAAGCCATTTCTCCTTGAATGTGCTTAGATTTAGAAAAGAAAACAATTATCCAGGTGGCTTTTGAAGAATGACTGGGAAAATGGGCGGTGCCAGCACTGTAGGAGCCAGGACAAACAGACGGGGACCAGGCCTGCAGGCGGCATCCCAGATTCGCGGTGGTGGTGGTGGTGGTGGTGGTGGTGGTGGTGGTGGTGGTGGTGGTTTCACCAGGAAATCCAGCCTTGGGTTGGCTGCTCTGTGCTCCTTACCACGATATAACCCATGGGTGTCTAGCATCAAGTGTGGGCTTGTGCCTCTGGAGAATACCCGTGGGAGCCAGAAGGCCAGGCAGAGAGATGGAGTTCTGTTGACTGGGCTCACAGCATAGCATGGGGAAGGCAACCTGATGCAGAGAACGGAATGCTGAAGACAATGCCCTTGACCTTGAGGCCACCAGGTCTCTCTCAGCAGCCTCGCAGTACCTGTAAGTCTTTCAGGTTGCTGGCTTCTGAGGACAGCGTCCTGGTAGGCAACAACTCATGCTGAGTCTATTGCTGATTCTGCCCTTGATCTTATCAAAGTGGGACCTTGAGCAAGGGCTTAATCCTGGCTTTCTTAAATTAGACTTTGTTTTCTTTGAGTATCCACTAAAAGTGTGTGCTGCTGGTTAAGTGAGATACAGATGAGATCAAGCGAATGCCCGACAAGTGGAGAGCCCCACAGAGCTCCAGTCAGAGGGGAAAGGCTAGAGAAAACCAAACTCCCAGAATGCCCTGTGCCAGGTAAGGAAAGAGCAGAGGAGAAGAGGGCGGGGTGGTTTAACTTTGAGGGAAAGAAAAGGAGGAGTCGGTCACCAAGACACCTACCAAAAAGAGAAGATCTCAACTGGGGGTTTTTGCTTCAGTCAGGCAATCTGCAAGTCTGTAGCCTGAACTGAACTGTGCTAGAAGGCAGAGCCAAGGCTGAGGCTGTGGGGCCAAGGCTGTGCTCAGCAGCCATCCTCTCTCTAGCCTCCCCATTAATGCTTGTCAACACAACCTTTTGGAAACATCAATTTCATAAGATCTCAGTTCATCCCCACAATGGGGTAGTAGTCCTCTGTGAAAAGTTAAGGATGGATCCCTATCTTCTTCCACACTCGAAGACAAATTCCAGACAGATCAGAGCTTAAATCAGTAATCATAAAATCTTTAGGGGAAAAAATGAGGTACGGAGAACTCTTCTTCCATAGATCTACACAACTGAAAATGTTCAGAAATCATCATTTCTTTATTGAGCAGTTGGCCATTATGCTCTAAACAATACAGTTTAACAACTATTTGCATAGCATTTACATTGTATTCAACATTATAAATAGTCCAAAGGTGAGATATGCACAGGTTATATGCTAATATTGTGCTTTTTTTGAAACAAAAGATTTGAGAATCTGAGGGTTTTGCTGTCTGTCGGAGCTCCTGAAAACAATGTCCCACAGAGAATTATGGATAGGTAGATACAATTTTCTTTTTTTTTATTAAGCACATATATGCTTGCATAATACAGCGCTGGAAGACAGTGGTTACCCTGGAGAGAAGGGAGAAGGTGGAGAGGGAAGCCACTTGCATTTTGCCTTTGATTACATTAACATGCAAATGTAAAAAAAAGTGGGGGGTGCTTTATTTTACATTTCCTCATTTAGCATGTATGTCTGTGTGCACACACCCACAGCACAGCGCACATGTGGAGGTCAGAAGATGGAACTCTGGTCATCAGGCTGTGGCAAAGTGCCTTCAGCAGCCGAGCCGCTTCTTCATGGCATTCCACTTGGGTAGGTTGTCTATGGTTTCCCCAAGGATAAATTCAGTCCCTCAGTTCAGAACCAGGAGAACCCTAAAAGTGTCACAGCCTTCTAGTGAGCAAGGATCCACACTGCATTTGCGGGGGCATGGCTGCTCCAGAGCAGAGCCAGCCTGGGAAGCTGACCAGGCAGAGAGAGAGAGTGGGGTTTGAGAGACAGGGAGCCACCCGGAGCCAGGAGCCAGCGACTCCTGGAGAAGACAGAAATTCAGTGCCTTTCTTGGCAAAAGAGGCAGGACCACATGACGAAGGGAGCCTGGGGCTACTCAGGTGTTCCAGCTTGGGCCTGAGCAGGGTGGGAATGGACAGCCTCTTCCCCCAAAAAAACAATCAAAATTTGGGAGAAGCGCTGCGGTCCCCACCAGGATGAAAGCAGACCCCTCAACCCAGGTGCAGCCTCCTCCAGGCCCTGCTTCCTTAGAGAATTAGTTGTAGGGAGCAGCTGCCCCTCCTGTATGTGCTCACCTAGGGATCCTCCCCAAGGCATTAGATTTAGTTGGCCTAAAGCTCACCATTTCTCAGCTTCTGGGTTTCCCTTAGTGTCTTACTCACGTGTTCCTTCTGGAAATTTTCAACTTTTTTTTTTTTTTCAAAGTTAAGGGGAAAGGAATTTTTCCAAAGTTCAAAAATGTTGGTTCAGCTGTACTGGGGGGTGGAGAGACTCGGATAAGAAGAAGTAAAAAGCTGCTGTGGACGGGGTGGGGTGTGGGGGAGAGAACAGGGACAACATGAGGCTCCAAGAACTGCGGGCCACCTCATGAGCTGGCCGCTTCTGGATCTGGTGTGCCTGTGGGCCAGTTGCCTGGGATTTGGTTACCTCTTGACTACCCCATTACTGTTTGGTCTCCTTGCATCCCAGAATAACAAACATGCAGGCTCAAAAATCTGCTGCTGGAGCAGAGGTAGGAAAGCGAGAGGACGGAGACCATGTTCCAGCTTGGAAGTAGGGGAAATCCATTATGTCTCCCTTTCCTTTTCCCCCTCATCTCTACCTCTCTTAGGCTACCCCAGAAATAAACTGTGGAGTAAAAGAACTTTCTGGGCAATCCCTTCAAGTGAAGCTGCGAAAGCAAACGAGGCTGCGCCCACATCTGGATCCCCAGGATGTCCGACTTCTTGGAGTCCTCAGAGCCAGACCCTCCTTGGCCTCGGCTTTCTCCATGTCATCCTCCTCCTCCCACAGTATGTTGACTTTCTGCCAAACCATCTCTCTCCTGGCTCTAAACTTTTGTCGGGAAAAAAGATGAAATCAGCACTTGGAGAGCTGGAAGGGGAAAAACAGCTGCTTTTAACAAAATGGGATGGAGGAGCGAGGCCCAACATCTGGATCAGGGTGGAAAGGCTGAGGTCTGGTGGGACACACAGCTCACACACACACAGCTCACACACACACAGCCCACTAGCTAATGGCGCCCTGAGCTGTAGGCTTTAGATTCAGGCAGAGTAGGTATATGTATTAACCTTCCTGGTTGCAGATTTTTCTCTTCACCTTAAGAGATATGGGAACAAAACATTTCTGTTTCCTCTTTGTTCTCTGACAAGAAAAATTACAGCCCACATGCCTGGGACATGAGAGAGAGTGATGGGGTCTATGGCACTGTTCCCCAGGGCGAAATTGCTAGGCTTGGCCAGACTCTGTGGCATCTACCAGAAGAAACGCGGGCCTAAGCTTATAAACCTAGTTGTTGTTTTTCCCCCAGAGGAGCACGAGAACTGTTTTTATATGAAAAACACCTGAGATTTAAATGTTGACAAATGATTCAGAATGTGAAGACGGCTGAGCAGTCAGCCTAGCACCAAACAGACATCACCTTGGGGTGGAGCAGGAATGACGTTCAGCTGCTGAGAGCTTTCCTCCCGGAGGGGGGCTGATGCCTCAGCTGGCCCAGAGCAGGTGGTGTTGCCACTCCACTCTGCACCTCGGACCCTCCTCTGCCTGCAGTGTGCCCCGGCTCCTCCCAGGTCTGAAGTGCTCCCTTCCTGTAGTGTGTGACTGGGCTCTTTCTTGAGACTGTTGGAGTTACCTTGTCTGAGGGGACAGTATGTTGGCTAACCTGATTGACAGCTTGCTTAGATTAAGAAACAGCTGGGGCTGCCTCAGAGATGGCTCAGTGGTTAGCAGTGATTGCTGGTCTTGCAGAGGACTCATGCTCAGTTCCCAGCACCCAGTTCAAGTAGCTTATAACCACTTGTCATTCCAGATCCAGGGGATCAAACACCCCTTGGACTCTACGCCTGAATACACATACACCTAAATAAAAGTAAATATTTTTAAAAGCAAAACTTAGCTAACTGAAAAAGAAACACCCAACTGTCAACCAAAATGAGCCCCTCACGCTGCTTCTGGGGAGAGATTTGGTCACAGTGGGCTCAGGGTGCTCAGGGTCTGCCGTCTCCGCCCTGGCCTGAGGATCGCCACGGCTTAGGCAGGGTTTGAATGTGTAGCTCCTTTGCAAAGGTGTCTCTCCTGCCTGGTTAGCCCGTGCTGCGTTCACGATCTGGGGGCTTTGCCTCAGCTGGCTCTTCGCTTGTGTCCTCGCTGCCCTGAA
The DNA here is from genome assembly GCF_907164565.1 of Psammomys obesus. Classification (NCBI taxonomy): domain Eukaryota; kingdom Metazoa; phylum Chordata; class Mammalia; order Rodentia; family Muridae; genus Psammomys; species Psammomys obesus. The sequence continues at coordinate 13,645 of NW_026591886.1, forward strand.
CTGCTTCCCCTCATTTCCCCCTGAGAACACATCCTTAATAAATCACAGGCACACAAGGCCTCATTCCAGCTTCCATTCTGAACCCTGCCAAGGACAGGAACAACAACAATAAAAAAAATTGACACAAACAGTTAAGCTCCTCAGTTAAGGGCTGTAAGGTAAGAGGGCATTGTCTGAAAACCAACTTAGGACGCCTGGCCCTGTCCTGTGGGCCCTCTGCTCTCCTACATGACACCCTTCTGTGGGCTCGCAACTGTTCACAAATGTCCTCTCACTCTCCCACAACTACTTGGCAGTCATTGTGTGGCCCTGACCCAGCCCAGGCTCCGTAAATTCTAAACCACCTGCCCCAGTGGCTAATACAAGCTAAATTGAAGCCATGTCCCGAGTGAAATTTTCATGGAGTGCCATCGTGACTGGGCCCCGAAAGGATCCAATTATCCCTGTCCTAGGAACACAGATGCAATTCGGGAGGGTATAAGATTTGAAACCCCAAGGGACCCAGCTGAAAATAAACCAGGTCTACAGATGGACAGACAGAGAGAATTGAAGGGAAGTGGTGTCATGGCCCAAGTCAAGTTTCTGTTGCTTGCTACCTAACAGCATCCTAACGCTTGCCAAGACATAACTGTGACTTTTGGAAATTCATGGAACCGTCAAACCAGAGGGAACAGGGTCCAGCTCCCTGTGGCTGGTAAGTGCTGAGAGCAGGAAGCAGGGTAGCAGCAGAATGGAGAGAGGAGGTATGGAGAGTATGAAAGGAAGCCTGTTACCAGAAAGGACTAGAAACTTCTCCACCTGGGCTACATGAAACGAAAAAAAAAAAAAAAAAAAAAAAAAGCCCAGAAATGCACAAACATGGGAGAGGACAGGTGCTATGTAAATGACTTGGGCCATGAGATCCTGGCCCAGCATTTTTGAGCACATGTCTTTTTATAGCTCAGTCTTGGAAGTCCCTTTCTCTTTCTTAATAAACTGTCTCTATTTCTATTACCTCTGTGGCCTAATGGGATTTTTGTTGTTATTGTTTTGTTTTATTTAATTTTTGTTTTGTCCTGGGACACAAGAACCTGGAAATCTCAGTGGGTGCACTCCATCCTGGACTCAGACACACATAACAATAGTGTCTGTCCATAGAGACAAATGCTTCTCCAAGAAAACTAGCCTTACCATGAGCATGAATGCCCCTTGCAGATTCCCCAGGCTTTATCAGTCACCCATGACTTTATCAGTCATGGCATAGTGTACCCACCAAGTTCATCCAGAGCCTCCTCTCCCTCAAAGACCTTCCTTCCATCTGGTTAGAGAAACCAAGTTGGCTGGGCTACAAAGCATGATGGGAAGCTATGGCTTAAGTAAAATGGATTGAACCAAATCTCTCTAGGCAAAAAATATCTAAGTATATCTTCTCTTTCTTTTTGTTTTGTTTCCTTTGTTTCCTTTTGGTTTGTTTGTTTGTTTTTTGTTTTTTGTTTTTGTTTTTTGGTCTTTCTTCTGTGTTTCTTCCTTGGGACAGTGAACCCCAAAAGCAGAGCTGAAGAAGCTAGGATTGGAAAACAATAACGATTACACAAGACCTTGTACCACAATGACTAGAATGTCTAAACCTCAGAAATCCGAACGCTGGGGTCTTCTGCCATCCCTGGCAGACTTTACATCAAGAAGTCACGTGGTAATGTAAAAGTAACCCATCAAACTAGGGTGTTTGCAGGGCATGCACCACTGCAGGCCCAGGGAGCAGGCCTCAAGGGCAGTGCGTGATGGGGAGGGTGTCTGTCCCAGGAAAGTCAAGCATGGGATGAAGAAGAGGACCGAGCAGAGAGAGGGGCCATGAGAAGTGGTTTATACTGCAGGTCCTGCTGGCATAGGGTCGTAGGGTGAAGAGGAAAAGATTCAAGGAAGGAACAGAGAGAAGGGTGACACACTTCCGAGTTGCCCTGAGCAACCAGAAGGGAGTTGAGTGCTACTGAGAAGCCTGGCTATCTCATTTCCTAGGTTCCAGGCTACGGTCTTCTGGGGAGGCTTGGGGGTTTGTTGCTTTTTGCTTGCTTTTTAACACAATTCCTGTGAGCTTACATTGAGAGACGGGGGCAGCTTGTGCTGGGACTGCTAAAAGCTGGCCACTTTCCTCACTGCATGGGAAGCCCTGCTCTCGCTGACTCTTCGGATCCTTCAGGTCCCTCTGAACCTAGAGGTTCTAGGACCCTCTGCACAAGTTCAGCTGTAAATGGAAACCCTGAGAAAACCTCCATGTAGCTAGAGACACATGATTTGTTGGCTGGGACTGCAGCTCGTGGAGGCTTGAAAAATAAACGTTTTGGCCTTAATTCAGTTGTTTGTGCTCCCGTGACATAAACTGGGCTCATCCCACATTTTCCTTAGAAAGAAATGGGGGGGAGGGGAGCATATTTTCTGAGGTTTAATTTCCTTCCAATGTCCTTAAGAAATCCCCCTAAAGCTTACGCTGCCTCAACCCAAGTCCCTAGCAGTAGCATCAAAGACTTTAAAATTGTGACCCAGGGTGAGTTAGCTAAAGTAAATAAAACCCACAGGAGGAGGGAAATTAAAAGAGACTGTCTCAGAGAAACCAAGTCGCCACCAAAAAGCAAAAAGAAGGAAACTGGTTGGGGGAGAGGATGGATGAGGGAAGGATATGGAATTCCGAGAGTTTAAACGCTAGGAAAGAATGAATTAGCACTTAGCAAATTTGCACAGACTTAGCAAATAAAAATATTGGGTGCCTGGTTTTGGATTTTTATTTTAGACGAAAAATAATTTTTATGGACTATTAAGCAATATTTCACACATTCTTTTATCAAATATTTCATGCAATAAACTTAGGGTAAAATGTTATTCATCGCCCATCCGAAAGTCAAATTTAACTGGGCGTCCTGGGATTTTATCTGACAACCCTAAGTCGTATGTTAAAAACTAGAGCCAGCTAGTTAGAACGCCCTTAACTAGCTGCCTTTGCGTTAGACTGGTCAGCTCTGCCTCACTGGGGGCTGGCTTGTCGTTTCTCTAGGCGTCTCCTGCCTTTATGGCTGTATCTGGACTTTGGGGATTTACACCAGAGAAGAAATACCCAGAGCAGATGAGAGCAAAGTGGAATACAAAGACCGCTCGCTGGAGGAGGTCCATGCGTGGGGGTTAAGTGGAGCCAGGATCCCTGAGCCTTCTGTCACTCACAGCTAGCCACAGGGGCGGGCCTGCACCGCTGGAGGGGTTCCAGTCCGCTCCCTGCGGTGAGCTAAGGGTTTGGGGGTGACTACAGGAGGGTGGAGAGCTGCCACGTTCCAGCCCTGGAGTGGCGCAGAACGGGACTTCAGATACATACACACCACCTGTCCCCGGGGGATGCTGGCAGAGGGGACTTCACACACGCACAAGCACACACACACACACACACACGCACACACCACACCACACCTGTCCGCGAGGGATGCTCTGCCCAGTCTCCTCGCCTCCCTCTGCCCTACATTTTTCCTTCCCCGACCGTCTTGGCCGTTCTGGCTCCCTGCCTCCGGTCCCTCCAAATAAGGCAGCAGAGCATTGCGACGGCCAGGCGCGTCCGCCGGCTCTGGTCCCCGCCCCCAGGCCGAATCCAGCCGCCAGCGAGGCAGCTGGCTGCGGCGGGAGGCGGGTGGGGTGGGTGGGGTGGGTGGGGGAGGGGGAGGCGCGGCGGCGGGAGCGCGCGGATCCCGCGGCCCTGGTGGCCATCTCAGCGCCGCAGCGCGGGCCCTGGGCGCCCAGGCACCTGCGGGACAGCCGCGCAGGGTCGAGGTGGGAGGCAGGCTCCCGGGGCTGCCCCCAGCGCCTGGCTCCTCCGTCCGCGGGTCGCCGCAAGGCGGAAGATGACGTGGCGAAGCGAGGAAGCGCCACATCTCCGATCCGGTCGTTCCACTCCCAGGAACTGACCCAAAGGAAATAATTCAGTCCAAGAAAGGGAGAATATCCGGAAATAGAGCAACACGTGGGAAATCGTTTTAACGAACCTCTGCACGTCAGTGCTACGGAATGCCCTTTTATTTCGTGCGGCATTTGGGTGACGGCCTGGTAGCAGGCGCCCGGTCAGCATCTGGGTACAGCATCCAGCCCCTGTCTTTCCGCTGGGGAAAACACGGTCTTTAGAACCAGGGTGCAGTGGATCTGAGCACCAGTTTGTGTACTCGTCTGTAAAATACACAGGCTTCAGAGAAGCGAGGAGGGTCCCGGTGGAAATGTTACGCCGGGCATCGGTGTGGTGTCTGCCATTCGGTGAGAGTTCTAAACAGCTACCGACAGTCCTGAGGCTGGGGCTGTTGGTTTGGCCAGCTACCACTGTGCCTGTCGCTGTTGTAGGAACGTGGCAGGTGTTAGGATAAAAGGATGTAGGAGTTATTAAGGGTACACAGAAGTGAAAGTGCCGTAGCAGAAGCTTGAGAACTCAGAAGGGATGTGTTTAATTATGTCTATGTCACCAAAGAAGCCTGAGATGCCGACTCGGCTGGCTCTTGAGGATCTGTACAAGTTTTCTGGGCAGACAAGGAATGAAAGTGTTGCGGGGAAAGCCGGCCTAGAGCCTGGAGGGAGGGAAGAAGGCACAGGGAGATTCCAAAAGCTGCTTCTAAGTGTCTTGTGGCGCAGTAGCACCCGTCCAGCTGCAAGCCCAGGCCCTCGCTGCTGGGGGTGACTCTCCGCCCCTAGGCCTTGGCTCCGCCCACCAGGGACCCCTCCAGGGGTCCGTCAGTCGCGCTCAGCTGTGCTTGATGGAGAGGTTCCCATCCTGTGATCTTAACTATGGGCGCTCCAAGGCCAATGTTGGAAGGGGAGGCTCTGGATCGTTCTGTCTTTTCCCATGATTCTTGGCACCTATGCAGACGTACCCACTGAGCTCTTAGCGGGAAGAATGAGAGTGAGTCATTTTTATGTCCAGTGACTCAGATCTAAGTGAAAAGACCCCTGTGTTCTTGAAAGAAGGAGCTGTGGTGGCAATTTAATCATAATGGTCAATAAATGTGATCAAGCATCATCTCCATTAATTAGCCGGCCTTACACCCTAGCTATAGATACTACAGCCAGAGCTGTTTGCTTGCTTTTGTGTTTCGGTGCTGCGATAGAAGCCAAGAGCCGGTACATTCTAGGAAGCTGCTCCACCACTAAACTACACCAACCCCAACGGGGCTCAAGGTCACCCAGCTAGTAATCATCATCAGATTCAAACCTGAGCAGCATCCCCTCCTCCAGAGCTTGTGCCCTTACTCCTGGGCTGTGCTACCTCAAAAATGGAAAAGAGACGACTGAGTGGAGAGGAAGAAGAAAGGGCTTATGACAGTCATGACTTAACTGGTAAAAATGTCACAGGCTCATAAGGGGCCATAGCTGCAGATCACAGGGCTATGAGAAATCACCTGAGCACCTCCTGACACAGCCCTGCTGGTCGTGTCCACATTGTTCGGGGCTTTAGCACAACTGCCCCGGGCCTTTCAACACAGGAACTTAATGTAGGGAACTGGTCTGTGAGTGGTTGAGGAAGCAGACTGGACATGTGATAGCTGGAAGTCACTGTCACTGCCGAGGACCTGGACAGGACAGGACACGGAAGAAGGTAGACAGACAAACCTGAGCCAGTGATCTGAAGCCACCAGCAGGAACTGGAGCCACGTCAGTTGGTACTCTTGCTGGAGACACCACTGAAAGCAGAGGAAGATGAAAAGAGACACCCTGACCTCCTCAGTCTCCACTCTTTCAGCTTTCCACTCATTTGACCAACCCCACCTGGCAGCCAAAGCCAAGGGAGTCCTGGCTCCACAATACAGAACAAAGGTAGAAAGTGGCAGGCAGGGTGGGGGTGGAGTGGGGATGTGGATGGAGGCACAAAAGCAGACAGAAAAAGGCTAGGCGTTGTTCCCACCCAGTCAACTGCTCTTGAGGATGGTTGTTTTTAATCCCATTTTAGAGATGAGGACACATATGTGTAGAAAGACTGGACGGTTGAGTCAGCAAAATGAGGCAACTGTCAGGTTTCGACCCGGCGCTGCCTGTCTATCTCCACAGCTTGGACAAAGCTAGTCAACTCAGGACTTTGTGATTCATGAAGAATTCAACAACAACAGGAACAGGGTGACAGAGCGTCCTTGAGATTCCAAAGACTTCATCGTGAGGTCAGAGGGCAGGGGCCTGGGGAATGACAGCATACACTTAAGTCACTGCAGTACCTTGAAGAGGAAAATTCTATTAAGCAATGGCTGGACTCTTGCTTTGGGTACAAAGTGCAACTTTTATCTTCCTTGTGTGCATGCAGACTTTTTAGATTATTTTTTTTAACAAGGAGCATGCATTGCTTTGTCGGTCATCTTTAGACAGCAACAAAATGGTGGTAGGCCCCAGATGAGGAACTCAGCAAGAAAGTTGAAGCAAAAAGACACCGGGAGGAGGCTGGAGCTATCCACCTGCTCCCTTGCAGGAGAATAAAACCAGATCTAACGTGATGCCAGGGTCTGGTCTGTTCTTCACTAACACATACACATATATGTGTGTAAACATACACATGCACCCTTATAATTATAGACATAACCATGTGTATTTGCTCTAACAAGCCAGCCCACAACACATGTGTGTATATACCCGCAGAAGTACACAGAAGCTCATTTTCAAGTATATACAAACCTATATATCCCACAAGCACCCACATGTTTACACAACACGTAGGCTGTAACCATTATCAACACCACACACAAAGGCATGCTCTGCTTCACTTTCAAATGAGATTTGGGGATAGGGGTACACTGTAGGGTAGATGGCCTGCCTGCCTTGTTACACCTTAGATTTTATTCTGAGCATAAACCAGCCAATCACTCACCAGTAAACAGACATAGATGGACACATAAGTAGATAGATAGATAGATAGATAGATAGATAGAAACTTAGCAAAACTTTCCTGACTTAACCATCTCACAAGGAGTTGTCTGCCTCCTCCTTGGGATGCCTCCCAAGGGTTGGGGGCCTTCTGTGGGCCCCAGAACATGTTCTGAAGATACAACCCCAGAGTAGGCGCTCAAGAGCACTTTTCTCTGCCATTGTGGCCTGGGAGACCCTGCTGTCCCCTCAGCCTGTGATTGTTCACAGCACCAGGAACCTGGTGTCTAGAAGGGCTCCCCAGAGCTTCTTCTGAACCTACAAGGTCTCCCAACGCCCAGCTCTGGGAGTAGCTTCAATTTGCCCAGATTCTGGAAGAAACCCAACAAGATCCATAGATCTGGGGTGTTTGGATCAAGTTCCTGCTCTGCTCTAAGCCTCCGTTTCCTTCTCTGCGTCAGGAGGAAACTCTCAACTCTAACCAGGGACTCATATCCAGCATGCAGTAGGTGCCTCCTGACCCTAGATGCAGCTGGGAGAAATTTGATTCCAAGGATGGCATGCTTCCAAAATTCTTAGCTGCCATTATTTATTACTGAGCCTCCACACTCATTGCCACTATAAATACATCTATAGCTTCCTCCACCAGAGAGCCCAGATGGTCACAGAAGGAAAGGAACCCTCACACATGTGCAGTCATCCCACTCGACAGGTTAGCTACAGCCCAGTGGTTTGCCAAAAACATCTGCTCTGCGTGAGTTTCCATACCGAGCTACAGAGAGTCCAGGACAGGGGCAGACAGCTGCAAACACAGGGCCTCTGGAGTGGTCTCAGACAGGAAGAGCCCAACAGGCACCCTGCCTGCCAGTGCTAAAACAGGAGCACGTGGATGGACAGGCAAATCACAGATAGGTCTGTGGCTTTTGAGCACCAGTGATGGGGACCTGTTTAGGATGAACTAGGTCATCCTTCAAGGACAGAGAAGGATGTCCCGGTAGACAGTGATCTTAGGGGTTTTAATTACTAAGAGAAATAACTTTCCCACATTCACAGGAACGCATCATGGAATGACCTGCATTTGACATTCCTTAAACACAGGGAACAAGGCACATGGAATAGACCCACGTGGAAACGCTGTCCCTCTGATGTCCTAGAGGGGAGGGTCTGCAGAAGGTCCAGGCAGCCCAGCCCTAGCTCGAGGCCTTGCAGAGCCCCCAATCCACTGTGCCCCTCTGCATCAAGCAAGGAGCTGATCAGCCATCTAGATGACTTCACAAACTATTCTAGAAGCTGCCATGAAGATCCAGTAGGTATTACTAACAGGCCCAAAGCACAGCCAACCAGCTGCTGTCTGTAAGACAATCATAACGGGGTTGCCTCAGCATGAGACAGACTGGGCATGGGAGGAAAGAGCAGGGAAAGGCAATGCCTTCCTGCTGGGCCAGGATCCCACCCAGTGATTTCTGCATAGACTGGTCATCAAGGAAAACCAGACCAAAGAAGCCCACATCATGACTATTAAGGGATAAGATAAGCAAAGATGCTTGGAGCAGGCAACTAGCAGCTTTTCTGTGCCTCACATTGAAGAGCAGCAGAGGACAGAGGACAGCTCACCTAGAGTCCTGCCTCAGGATAGCTCATTGAGCAGCAGGGACTCCTGCGGGAGCCGGGCACCACATTCAGCGTTTACATCTTAACCTTAGCCAGCAGGCCCCATTGCTTAACTGTTTATGCACGTTTTCTTTGGCCAGCCACTGAGGTTGGAGCCAGCTCTACTGGACTGCCTCAGTGCTATCTGGGAGGCCCTCATTGGCCCTGGGTACTGCTGGACATAGAATGTGTTAGGTGCTGGAAGCTCAAGGGAGCAAATGACATTCTCTAGTTTGTGCTGTTTCCTTCCTGTTTGGTATACTCATACTCCCAAGTCTGCTCTGGCCTCAGCCTGCCTCCCTTGGGCCTCCCCCACACTTCTGGAACCTCCACTCACCTGTCTAGGGCCTAGCAGGCTTTGCTAGGGTGGCTGCTCACTCCTTTGTCCTCTCATCCTCCAGAGGCCAGCTGAGGCAGATTACATGGAAACCTGTTGGGCCTCTTGGGACACAGGCTTGCTTCTGCCACATTCTGTGAGCCAAACCATAAGGGCTGTAGCTTCAAGAAGTAGGAAACTGACTCCATCTCTCCCTGGGAACAAGGGCTGTGTTTGAACTATGAGCCCAGGATGGTGGCAGACACCGGTAATCCCACCCTAGTGAGGCTACGGAGGGAGAATCATGGGTTTAAGGCCAGCCTGGGCTACAACAGAAACCTTGTCAGAAAGAGACAAAGAGGAAGGGAGGAAGAGGAGAGAGACAGACACACATAGAGAGACAGAAACACACAGAGAGAGAGAGAAAGCTTGTTTGACCCTCAGGAAGATAGGTGCAGGCATTTTTGCTGACAATCTACCAGTGACAGTGTGGGCGTTTACCCTCTAGGGAAGATTCAACTGGAAATTGCCCTAGAAAAAGTCCCCTGAAACTTGTTCTCTAAAATTATGGCCATCAAAGTTACTTGATGAGAACATTCAGATGCATTCAGCCCTTGACATCTGAGAGGCCTTACTTACAGGACCTCCTTCCTCCCGAAGACACCAAACGCAGGAATGTTCAAATCCCTTATGTAAGAGGTAGATTGGTGCCTGTTGGGATAGTTCAACAGTAAAGGCACTTGCCTTGCTGTAGGACATACCCTAAAAAACCGAGTTCAACCCCTGGAACCCACATGGTTGTCCTCTGCAGCCACGCCTGTGCTATGTCACCTGAGTACACACACACACTATTAAAATGGTGAAGTCCTTGCTTATAATCTATGTACATCCTCCGGTGTACTTTGAATCATCTCAAGATGATTCATATCGCCTAGTCCAATGTCAATGCTATATAAATAGTTGTTACACTGTACTGTTCAGAGGGAAACGGCAAGGAAAAGGCTGTGTGTGTCTGATGCAGATGTTTTCAGTCCTCAGTTGCTGGCATCTGTGGGTACAGAAGCACAGTTTACTTAGACGTCTGTCACGGTAGTTGCAACAGGCAAATCCCATCAGGAAAACAGAGCCAGGGCCAAACAGTTCAATAGAGAATTAATGCAACAGCCTAGCTAAAAGAGACAGAAGAGCCGGAAACCTGAACGGGAGGATTTAACAACCCGGAGATTGCAATCTGCTCGAAACTTCTGCTTCCCTAGGCTGAAGGGACAAAGGAGAAGGGATTATGATCAGCTGGAATCTGAACCCGAGGTCGAGGAGACGCTAGGCTAACGCCTTAAGCAGAGGATGGGTGCAGACGCAACTCCGCCCTCGGTTTCTTCCTTCCTCGGAGCGCCAATCTTATGCTAGTGTCTCCCATTGGCTGCACACACCAGGAAGACAATGAGTCAGGGATTCTGGGAAATGTAGTCCGTAGAATTCAGGGCCCGGCAAACCGGCCAAGCATCTCTGCTCCCAGACTGGGGAGAGAAATAGCAAATCTACTGTGAGAATGGAAAGGTCTCCCCTGCCTACCTGAAACAGGAGACTGGCTCAGCCAAGGTCTTTGAGCATGATCCAGACCTCGATAGAACAGCAAGGCCCGGGGAACTAGGATACCTCCCCACCCCCACCCCCAGCAGCAGTTCTTGAGCAGTCTGGTCTGGAACCACAGACTAGCAGAGGGACTGATGGCTGCTGCAGCCACAACTTAAACATGTGCTGTCTTAGGCACCAAACACCATGCTTTAGGCAGACTGTTTGGTTGTATCTTGTCACAACCCTAAGCACCAAAGATGTCCCTATATACAACAGCCAGGAAAGGTTTTATTTAAAAAAACATATACACGTAAAGAAAGAGGGGGGGAGAGGGAGAGAGAGAGAGAGAGAGAGAAAGAAAGAAAGAAAGAAAGAAAGAAAGAAAGAAAGAAAGAAAGAGAGAGAGAGAGAAAGAAAACTCACCAGGTGTCCACAGAGAACTGAAAAAAGTTAAGATCTTGAAACTGAAAAATGAGAACATCCCCGAAGTTCTGGGTGTATGCATATACCCGCATGCTGCCACCTCCCAGCCCTGGTGTGTCTTTAAGTGGGAAAGATGCTGTGATGAAGGGGGGTAGAGCTCTCCACTAGCCCCGAGTTATGGAGAGTCTCAGAGGGGTTGGGTCAGTTACTCGAGGTCACACAGCTGGCTGAAGGGCAACCAAACAACCTCTCCCACCCCCGACTCCCAGTAGCCACAAGCCTTTTGCCACCAGGGAGTTTCGACAGCTCAAACCTAAAGGCCAGAATGAGTGGAATTAGGTTTTTCATACATTCTTACCCAGGTGACAAGCAAGGATGCCCCAGCCAAAAGTAGAGGTGTGGCAAGTCTAGTTTAAGGTCCTGGGGCCTTTCTCTTCCCCACTCCCAATACATTAGGATGTTTTTGTTCAACCAAAATAACAAAATTGTTTAGGAAGGGAAGAAAAAACTAGCAACTAGCCAGTTTCCTGTTCCTGTCTGTACATTTCCTGGAAAGGACTCCAGAGTCTTTATTGATGGGGGAGGCAGTTTCCAACCCAGGGCATGGTGACACAGGCCAAGTCTGACTAGACCAGATCAGCTGAGCTCAGGTCTGATCAGTGTCCACATCCTGTCTGACCTTTGGGTGGAATCTTGCTTTCTGGGCACCTTCCGCATTGTCTCGGGAAGAACATAATGTTTTTCTTAGTGGTAATTTCTTTTTACTATTATAGCTGCTTTCTCCACACCCACCATGTCAGCAGTTTAAACATGCCAGGGTTCCTGTGGGCTCTTTAGGGTGTGTTGAGACTCTTCCAGAAGACAGGTGCTACAGGGCCAATTGTGCTGACCGCTGGAGTCCTTGTCTTCAGTTAATGAGCAAAAGAGAGCAAGCTGCTCTCTCTACCTCACTCCAAGATGGGTAATCCAACCAGAAGCTAAACTCCTGATAAGTGCCAGGTGTGGTAGCACACGCCTCTAATCCCAGCATGGGGAGGCAGAGACAGGAGGATATCTATGCCCCTCACAGCCTGGTTCTCTTCAGGATGGTCTAAGCGTGGTATCTGGGCTTCCCACAGGAGAGCTGGCAGAAGTCCAGTCCCAAGAGAAGCTCCAGAGGCCTCTGGAGATCTGAGCTTAGAGCTCATGAAGTCTCTCCTTCCCCACTCCAACTCCAAAGTCAACCAACCAAGAAGCATTAGATAAAGGGAGCAAAGAAGCAGGGTCACTGGGTCTACCTGAAAAGGCTTTTTCCTGACATCTATTCTGACTCTTTCTTGGAAACAAAGTAAGGGCTTTGAAAGAGAACCCTGCCCACACGTGTGGGCCTGCGCACACGCACACACACACTCCTCAAAAAAGTTAGAATTGAATACTCTCTCCTAGTTAGGGTTTGTGGCACAGGTTGGCCCCGCCTACTAAGCACAAACATTAAAAGAATGCAGGAACCAGAACAGCAAGCTGGTTTACTAGCTCTGTTTCAAGAGAGCCCACCTTCACCTATTCACGAACTTTGTAAATCATTCCAGCTTGACACTAACCCTGTCACCATGGGATTTGGCTGGCATCAAGTGCTTTTCTCCCAGACAGTTGTTTTCCCGACATACTATTGCCTGTAGGCCAGTGCCTTTTACAAACGAGTGAAAAGGCAAGATAGTCCAATATACCATGAAAGAAACCATAACCCATCAATCAGACATGACAATACAGAGTGAACTGAGATGAACTGAGCCCAGAGAGTCTCAGGGTCCTCACAGGGTAAAAACAAGAACATGTAGCACAAGGCGGTAGCCTTCTGAGCTGGACCTTGAAAGAAAAATTAAGACCACCACAGCCAAAGGTGGGATGGCAGCTTGCTCCCTGGATCAGGACAGATCTTGGCAGAGGAGCTTCTCAGACCTCAGAGGTTTCACACAGCGACAGCCTGGCTTCATGTGAAAGAACAGGTCATTTCATTTTAATCAGTCTTTAAGGCCTAAGGCACCCCGGGCTCACAGGTTCTCCGCCATTCGGCATAAGACAGCCCGAGAACATCCATGGCACAGCTACACACAAGGAGCCAGTGCAGACACTGCAGCTCTGACGGTCCTTCCCGTCAGCACTTGCTCTGGACCCTCAGAGAACAGGTAAGCATGCGTCCCCGGATTTCTCTTCCCATCTTGGGAAATGGTATGACCTGGATTTGACCTCAGCTTCGGTCTTCACTGTGTGAGCTTCTGCCACACTGCTTAATCTTTCCTGCCTTGTAACCCAGAAGAATGGTGCAAAGAGAGAATCAGTCAGAGTCACAAGAATTCAGTATTGGATCCAGGGTGGTGGGCAGCCCAGGAGAAATGGCACAAAAGTGGGGCAGTGGTGGTGGTGGTGGTGGTGATGGTGGTGGTGATGGTGGTGGTGTTGGTAATGGTGGTGATGGTGGTGCTGATGGTGGTGGTGTTGGTAATGGTGGTGATGGTGGTGATGATGGTGATGGTGGTG
>NW_026591887.1:0-13055 GCF_907164565.1 Psammomys obesus
GATAGGAAACGACTCTTGAGGATTAATACCCACAGAAAAAAAGGGGGGCTAGAGAGATGTAGATCTTCAGTGGTGAAGATCTACTCCAGCTCTTTCAGAGGACTCTAGTAAAGGTCCCAGCGTTGAAGTCAGGCGGCTCACAACTGTCTGCAACTCCCACTCCAGAGGATCCGATGCCCCCTGCTGGCCTCCCCAGGTAACTGCACTCACATGCTGCATATAAACTCATACAGGTGCACACACAAACACATGATTGACTGATTGATTAAAAAGTAATGACTTCAGAGAGCTGTAGCACTTTGCTGCTGAAGGAGCCACCAGGAGAAAAGAAAAAGCCCCACCTAGGTCTTATGGCTGCCGTGCCTGTTGCTGCTGGGGCTGTGCTGCACGTTGTCCTCCCTGCACCTCTACACAAACAGAAAGGTCCTCTCTCCACACCTGCTGCTTTCTGGTTTCTCTCTAGAGCCTCCCACAGACTGACTCTCAGCAGACGGCAGCTGCCCCCACTGCATCTGTGCTACCCACAAGACTCCAGCCACCCTGGCAGCCAGCAGGGCACAGAGGGCAGGAATGGAGCTGAGGGCCACTGAGTTCACAGGGCAGGTGGAAGGGGAGGAGCTATGTGGATGGGGTGCTGCAGCCAGATGAAGATGAGAGAGAGGCAGAGGCGGGGGTTTTTCTCCATGCTCCAGCAGGCGAGTGGACCAGGTTCTGATGTGTCATTAGCTCATTCCCCTGCTGTCTTGCTGTGAGCTCTGAGCATTTCACAGGACCCCACCTCAGTGGTTCCCAGCACAAACGCGCTCCTTAATGGCCATCTAACCCTCCAGCCTCACTGGCACCGGTCTCGAGTGCAGCTCTTGTGCCATCCCCAGGTGGGCAGGCTCGTCTATGCAGGGCTTTTCTCGGCTCCACTTTTCTCTTAAAATGTGTTCAGCATCTTAATGGAAAGATCGCTTCCAGAAAATGGACTAGCACCAAAAATAAATTATCCAGAAAAAACAAGACCGCTTTCTCTACCATGAAAGAAACTGAAGAGCTCATTAGCCTAAGGAATAAATAGTGTTTTCTAGTGTGCGAGGCCAGAAGACAGAACCATGACTATTCATGAGCATGCTTCTGAAATGAGGTGCCACCCATTTGAAGGAAAGGTATCCTAACTGTGGATAGGCTTGCTGATCCCAAACTTTCAACAAGCGGGTTGATGGCCTTTTGATGAGAACTTAGACCATATGAATTGGTTACTTATACCAAGTTAACTTCTGGTAAAGGCAATAGGGAGAACTTGACCAAATCAGGCCCAAAGCATGAGACCGAGGATGCCTATGGGTGGCTTTTTAAAGTTGGCGGGCCCAGCCACACCTAACAGCAACAGCCTCGCAGGAAACCATGCCAACACCAGGAGGGAGCTACTATGGCTTGGACCTTGAGTACTGCCCAGAGGCCTGGACAAAGACTCATTCCTGTGTGGAATGCTGGGAGGTGGTGCGGCCAGTAGGAGGGAGGTCTATTAGGAAGTTCTTAGTCATTTGGGGTATGCATAGCGGGAGGAGGAGGGCTAAAGTTCTTTGGTTACTTCCTCTTCTTTCCCTTTGGATTCCTGGTCATAAGAAAACCTCGTCTCTACCGCCTACTCCCCACCATCGTCACCTGTCACACCCTTCTGAGGCCCAAAGCAGTGGGTCCTCCAAGCCTGTGAGCTCATGTAACCCCTTCTCTGTGTAAATCCATCATTTCAGGTGCTTTGTTATAGCAATGGAGGACTGACTAACAAGGGTGAGGACCAGTTTCCCCCTAGGTCTCATGGGCCTGTCCTTGCCTTCTTGCCTTCCCTGGGTTTGATGGTCTAGTTTGGTTTTATTCACAGCTGGGTTAAGCCAAGGCTGTCAACCTTGACTGCACATTCAAACAACCCCAGGAGATTTCTAGTATCAGGATGCCCACACCAAACTTCACAACACCGACCACAGAAGTCTCTGGGGTCACACTTGGCCTTGGTGGTTTAAGCCTGGGAGTGATTTCAGCACCCAAGCAGGGCAGATGTAGCAGCTGGTGTGTGAGGTGCTGCTGTGGTTCTTCCCCAGCCCTGAAGACATGCCTCCTCATGGACAGGGAAGTCTGCTCTTGAGGCCCTGACTCCACAGAAGTGTGACCCTTCTATCTAGCAAGGTACTCTCCCCCTTCCCCTTGAATCGTTGGCTTTGGGGCCATTCCTTCTCAGAGCCTAGCTTCTTTGCCACACGAGAAAAGCATGCTAAGGGGGATGGTCAGTCTCCCCACTGATCTCCCAGGGGAAGCTTCCAGAAGGCCCAGTCCAGGAGAACATTCAGGTGACCTCAATCCTGGTTAACACCGAGGAGCAACCACAGGGATCAGTACCCTGCCGTACTCAGGCCACGCCAGGAACCATGAGTGGCAGTAATAGATGGAGACCTTACCCAGCGGGCTGTGCAGTAGCTGCCTGTTGGGCAGAGAATGGAATGGGTAAGAACTACGGGATCAAAGGGCATCCACAGGGAAGCATCCCTGCAAGGCACATGGCTCCTCCAACAGAGAAGAGCACCGCTACAGTTTACGTCTGATGTCCCCTACAAAGGCCCCTGGACCGAGCCTGCACACTAAAGGTGGATCTTCTAAGTGGAAGGGCCTAGAGGGCGGAAGTTAGGCCACTGGAGTGTGCCCTTACAAGGGAATTGGCGCTCCCTCTCTCACTCCCAGGCTGCCTACAGGCCTCTGGGGTACATGTTTCCACCACGATATGCTTGTACATCTTTGTGGTGCTGCACTCTCAGAGCAACAGGACCAAGAGACCAGGAATGAAGCTCCTGAAACCTTCCTACTTTATAACTTGATTTTCTAGTTTGTTTGTGTTACATTGACAGAAAGATCACTAACATGCTTTCCACCTCAGCGGGGCCAGCTCTGTCCTCACTCTGGGTCCCGTCTACTCCCATGCTCTGGCCACGGGTTTGGGGGACAGGACAGCTGTCAAGGTAGAAGCCACCCATCCAGGCAGTGATCCCTTCTAGGCTAAAT
Organism: Psammomys obesus; assembly: GCF_907164565.1. Lineage (NCBI taxonomy): Eukaryota > Metazoa > Chordata > Mammalia > Rodentia > Muridae > Psammomys > Psammomys obesus. The sequence continues at coordinate 3,037 of NW_026591887.1, forward strand.
AGGTTTCTGCTGTGTTTATAATCTTCCTAATTTTTCAGGTTTTAAAACTAGTCTAGTGTGTTACAAATCACCAGGTTCGTGGTCCCATGTGGTCACTGTTATCATGGAAAGGCAGCTGTGAGCAACAGCCCATTTTTTAGAAGAAGCATCTGAAGGCTCAGAGAGATTTTGATTCTGCTCAAACTGTGCAGTAAGTAATAGAAGAGACAGTAATTGAGCCTAGGGGCCCTTGGTCTGGTATAGAGCCCCAGCTGTGTGTAATATTATGCTGCTTCTTTGCTTGGGGAGGGAGACAGAGAGGAAGAGAGGAAGGAAGGGAGGGAAAGAGAGAGAGGGAGGGAGGGAGGGAGAAGGAGCCCCAGTCTCCCCTCAATTTTTATGTCCCCCTTGTGGCTTGGTAAATCTATTCATTGGATTTCTGATGCTGTAACAAAATACCTGAAGCTGAGCATTTTATACTGAAAGCACGTTCATTAACTGGGTCCTGTGGGCTTATGAATATGGTGCTGGCATCTGTGTGGCTCTGGAGAGAACCTTCTGGCATCACAATAAACACGCATGAGAGACCGCAGATCAAGACAGAAAGTTTAGCCCCTGGAATGATGGGAATATACTCCCAACAGCTTAGTCTCTGAGAACTAATCCATTCCCTCAGGCCACTAATAATCTGTCCTTGATGACAACCTCCACCCATAGCAGCCTTTCACAAGGCTCCAACTCTCACGGGTCCCGCCACCCCACCATTGCCACACTAGAAACCGAGCTTCCAAACACCCTCAAACCATGTCTAAGCCATGGAAATAACAGAAACCCAATGTGCCTGGGGAGGCACTGTCCCCCTAAAGCCGCATTCCCCGGCCTTTCTAGGAGCTAGGTGTAGGCACGTGTCTTGTAAGAAGAGTGTCTCAGTCCTGCAGGGGCATCTGTAAAGCCTGCAGGAAAAGCCTGCAGCTCCTGTGATGGCCGGAGCTCCCGCAGCCGCATTATAATATGAAGACAACTTCAAGCTAGAAGCTAGTTATTACAGACGATGGAATAAAAAGTAACAAGCTTGGGTCCTGTCGTGGATTGCCTGCTTCAAACTTATCAATAAACTACCTAGTAAATGCTTGGGTGGTTAAGGCCCTGTTTTGAGAGCTGACTTTGGTTCCAAAGTAATAATGTTTACATATTGGTTAATTTTGAAATTCTTGTGGGAGCCCCATCTGAGGGTATGGTTTGTCCTTAGGACGCTAGAATCTTATTTTCTGTATTAGAAGGCAAGTTAGGTTCTGACTATTCTTCCCTCACAGAAGGAAATAGCTGGGAGAGAACAGACAAGCTGCGTGTGTTTGTTTGTTAGCACCCTCGGTAGGCATGTGTTTGAGATGGATTCCCCAGAGCTGCAGGCCTGGGAGACGGCTATGTGAGGTGGTTAGCTCAGGGGGCGCTGCCCTTGGGCATAACCAGCCTGAAAGGTCGAGAGGCTGTGACTCTTGCTCTCTCCTCACATCATGCCTTCCTGCCACCATGGAGTGACAGGGCTCTCAACAGATCCCACCCTCCATCTTTGTCATCTCACCTCCGGAACCGTAAGGGTCAAGGCCCTGTTCGCTGTACTCAGGCAGGACAAACAGGTGGGCAGGTAGACAGAAATATTTATAACTATCACCCTGGTGACCTCAGTTATGTGTACAGGGGCCCTTTAAAAGTATGTCACTCAGCTGACCTTTGTTGGTCCAGGGGAAGCAGGAAGCCTTACTTGATGGCCAGAGAAGATTGGCCCCAGCCCTAGCCCTTGGGTACCTTATCTCCTGTCTCCTCTGATGGCTTTGTGCTTGCCTTGTGTACTAGATGTGATTCAAACTACGATGTTAAGGATGCTTATGTGGCAAGCACCCTGCTATTTTCCCTGCCAAGAGCCTGGGCCCAGTAGTAACTGCTCTTAGTTGTGGCCCTAGAATAAAGCCACATGGAATGAACGCATTGAAGCCACCTTGAGTCCTGGCCCAGAAAATTCAGGTCAGCCTTTCTCAAGCTCATCCGCCTACAGCCAGACCAGCCTCCGGGATGTAGGACAAAGTGTGTTGATGAAAGCCACTGAGATGATGGGATAGTTTGTTTGGCAGCAGAACTGACTAACCAAGTGTCCATCAGAGAACTGACCGCACAAAGAAGTCGGTGTCATCCTGTCCTCCTGCCTTTTCCTTCTTCCTGCCTCCCAGTCCCTAAGTCCTAATCTCACTCAGGGCATCCACTTCTTCTCCCCCTCCTCGCTTCTTCCCTCTTTTGGATGTCAGCCTTCAAGATCTGAGTGGCCTGCCTGCCGTAGGTGTAGACATCTGGTCCAGTCTCTTGGGTCTTCCAGTCTCTCTGGAAGCCCACAGTGGGCTTCCAGAACTGTAAGTCAGACCCCAGCCTTTCCTTCTGAGACCCTCCTATGAATTTTAGCTTGGATAGCATCTGTGAATCTAAGAGGAGCACAGTCAGGAGCCACAGCGTGTACCTGCACTTCTATTTGGGGGTACACTCTCCACCTTGAACTTGACTTAGCCCAGCTCCCCCAAGCTGAGTTTTTGTTTTATTTTGTTTTGTTTTTCTTCCTCCCAGATGCTTGCCTGACTTCATACAGCCAGGCCTGTTTTCATGGGTGCTGCCCAACTGAAACAATAGCTAATGTCTTTAGCTTGAGGTCAGCTTTTTAGGGTACTGTCAAATGCCTCTGGCTCTGTGGGTAGGGGATGCAGATGAGGCAGATGGAGAACGGAGGCTTCTACAAAAGTTAAAAGTGGAGCTACTGTATGATCTAGGCTCTCCCTTGAGGATAGGATTTCCAGTGATTGAAATTAGCACTCCCTGTTCACTGCAGCTCTGTTCCCAACAGACAGGGTACGAAGCCAACCTAGGTTCCATGTGGAAATGGAGGCATGACAGAATATTATTCGGCCTTTAAAAGGGAGACCCACCTGGGACACAGAGTTAACAAAATGTAACTAATAAGAAAAATTAAAAAAAAAATAAATAAATAAAAGGGAGACCCTGAGGCAGGAGGCATAGCGCAAATGCCTATGGCCAAATTGGATGAGTCAACGAAAGCAACAAGACAGCTGGAGCGCCGAAAGAAGTCCTTTGCAGCGTTTCTCTTTGTGAGGTAAAGTGTCGAATGTGCGCCCTGCAAAAGCGTTGTCTCCCTTCTCAGAGTCCACGCCCCTTGCACAAGACAGCCTCAAGCATGACATCAGAGCCCTCCGATGCACCTCTCTCCCTGTCTTCTCATGAGTTTGTTTTCAACTGATGATGAACTAAAAACATTTCCACATCCCACATTTGGGACCAAAACAAATACACACGAAAGAAACCTAACTACAGTATACATAGGTTGAAGAACACACAAGCAAGAAATCCAAAACTATAGTGTACCTCATGGTTGTCCCAGTTAATACTAAGTATCGTGCATTTTTAAATTACTGAAAGAATACATTTGAAATGCTCTCACTATTAAAAAATATGAAATGTTATCAACAAAATGTTGAAATGTTCTCACTATTAAAAAAAACATAAATATGAGACAATGGCTTGAATGAATTAACCTGATATAAACGTCCCACAAAATCTGCCTCTGTCAAAACTGCACCATGAACCCCACAAATATACTCTATATTCTTTGTTTGCTAAGAATAAAAGCTGAAGCAACCTCACTCACACAGAAGCGGCTTGTCTGGCTCTCCCCTAGAAGGAGCTCTCAGAGGGCAGGCCCAGGGCTCACATCCCCCTATCAACCTCTTGTAATATTGCCCGGCTCCAAGGCCTCCTTGTTTGTAAAGAGCATGCCAGTGCAGCCCAGCTCTGCCCAAGCAGAGGCCCTGGCTTTCTAGAAAACTCAGCGTGGGGAAAGAGAAAAGACAGGTGAGGCCCTGGGGGTGGGGAAAGAAAAACAGTGAAGGGACAGGGTCCGGAGGGAAGGAGTCAGAAACCTAAAGATGGAGAGTGAGAAGGGAGTTGAGGACAGGGAGGGCCAAAGGGCTGAAAATGCCAGCCCGCGGCACCAACGCCTGTTCTTCCCAGCTCTGCTCAGAGCCGGCTCAGGCCATGTGTGCATCTGGCTGGGGACCACAGTGCTGGTGCCAGAAACATAACCAAGAGTGGGAGAGACATGAGGCCCAGACAGGCCTTCCTGCCTGGCCCAGCCCGCAGGCCACCGGGTCTGTTGCTCCCCTCTAGCTGCCAAGGGTTCTAGGAAGCCATGGCTGAGGAGGGGTGGCAGAGGACTGAGCTCGGGGGTAGGGGAACCATTCTAGGCTATGCTTAAGAACCCATCCACCACATCTGAAGCAGCCCAGGACACCAGGCTTTGTCCAAAGGAGGCTGACCCTAAGCTCAGGAGAAAGGTGCCTGCTTCCAAAGTCCCTGGCCTCCAGAATTACCCTGGGCCAGAGTGGAGGGGGTCCTGGTAGCTGTGCGGTTTTCAGAGTTCCCTCAGGGATTCTGCGAGGCAGCTGTGAAACTGGGACCTAGGGGCACACATCCGAGCTCCACAGACAGGGCCTGAGGAGCAGTGGTTTCTCAACCTGTGGGTCACAACCCCTCTGAGAATAGGGTTGCCCGAAGCCATTGAAGCACACAGACATTTGCATTACAACCCATAACAGTAGCGACATTACAGTTATAAAGTAGCAGTGAAATAATTTTATGGTAGAGGGGTCACCACAGCATGAGGAAACCTTCTCATAGGTTTATTAAAAATATAATTTTAAAAAAAGTTTGAATGGAGGTATCCTACATGGGGGAGGGATAAAGCTCTTCCCAGAAACCATAGGTTATTAAACAAAAATCTTGGTGTCAGCTATAGGATACCTCCCTACAAGTTGTTGGTCAGGGAGTTCACAGAGACATCCCCAAATTAATACTGGCAGTTGTCATTGCTCCTGTCTGCCCAGCAGAGCTTGATGATGAGAGCCTCTGGCTGAAGACGCCACACACTGTGTTCTCATGACTTGAGGGAAGCAAGCTGAAGCTGACCTGGAAGCCTTCCTGCTGGCTAGCTTGCATAGTGCTAGAAGGTGCTGTACATGCTGCGGGGAGAGAGAAGTCATCAACGCTCTCACAGACTGTGAACTCTGCCAGCTACAGTAATGGCAGGCCTGGCAGGATTACCTATCTGCACAACAGTGGTGCGATGTTAAGGGGCAACCGTCTGCTGAAGCCCACTCCAGGAGGGAACTCGAGCTTGGCATCAATGCCACGAAGCATCTGTACCTAAGAGGCTAGGCCCCAGAGCAGAGCCTACTACACTATTTTGCTGAGTAAACATGGTATCAAATTGTCTTCTAAAATAGGCCTTTTAGATTTATTTTGGTTTTTTTTTGCGTGTAACTGTTTTGCCTGCACATGTATATATGTACCTTGCGTATGTCTGTTCCCCTCAGAGGTCAGAAGGAGATATCAGATGAATGTGAGCTACCAGGTGAATGCTGGGAACCAAACCCAGTTCCTCTGCAAGAGCAACAGTGCTCTTAACCACTGAGCCATCTCTGGAGCCTTCAAACTACTTTGTAAATACTTAACACCCACATATTAGTACAGCGTTTAACCTTCACCAGAGACTTCTTTTTACTGTAGACAATGGTTACTTCAAACGCTCACAACTAGTCAAAGTACAAAAACTAAACGACTATGGAATTCTTACCCCACATACACACAGAGGGAAAAGGAGAAGGAGGAGAGGGACAGAGAGGAAGAGGGAGGGAGCAAGGCTCAAGGCCCATTGCATGCAGAAGAGGGGACAGGAAGATGAGAGCCAGTGGTTGGAGAGGAGTGCAGTGAATTCACAGAGAATACACTCATGAACTCACTGCAACCGTGGTCACCTACACAAAACTGGACCAGGCAACATTTCATCTTGGGAGAGGGAGGAGCTCGTGAGAGACTACTGACTGCTAACTGTGGCTAGGAGAAGGGTTGACGCTTTCTTCATGGTGTTGTCCATACCCAGTAAATAACCTCCCACCCATGTTCATGAACATCATCCTATTTACACATACACACAGACACACATGAATATATGCGCGCGCGCGCGCGCGCGCGCACACACACACACACACACACACACACACACACACTGTAAGTAGGAGCAAGACCTATTGGAAAGAAGTATTTCAGAGAAGGGGGAGGAATAGGAGAGTAAAGGGGAGGGAAAACACCTAAAATGTATCACATACACATATTATACTGTCAGATAATATTTTTAATTTAAAAAGAGGCCTGTAAAAGAATTCTCTGGACAGTAAGCTCACCATTGAACGGCCTTTCCACATCTTCCAAATCTTTGGTCAGGAAGTCTTTTTTTATATTTAATCCATGTCTAGAGAATTAAGTAAGAAAAAGCCAAAATGAGAAACATATGTTGTCCTCTGACTGTAGAAGCCCAGTTCTTGTCATCTTGGATGTTTTTAGCACCAGAGTGAAGCTGGCGCCGGGATGTGGCAGGGCTGGTTTGCTGAGAGTGGTCACGAGTCCCTAAGCACAGGACCAAGGCGAGCGGCAGCTTCTGGTGCTGACCTCTCGACTCCAGGACACCCCGGCAACCATCTGGTAGATGTCAGAGTCATCTGGGAGCCGAAAGACAACCCCTAGGCCCCTAGGGAAATGTCTTTGCCTCAGTGGGCCTGGGTTTGAACTCTGCTTTGGCTGCCTTCACACTATGAAGCTTAGGAAGAGCAATAACATTTGCTGAGTCTGTTTTCTCCTCCAACAACCTTGGGCCAGGAGTCCCAGAGGCAAGGGTGGTCATTCGTAGAAAAGCTCCTGATACAGGCAGATACCACTTTGACAGCTCTTCCTTCTGATGCTGCTGAACTGCCCAAGGTCATTGCATGAATTACTTTTTGTGGCTGTGATAAAACACCATACCAAAAGCAACTTATAGAATATAACAGACTTCCTTGGACCCTATAGCAGTTAAATAAAGACATGGAGACTTATTAACATTTAAAAGCTTGGGCCTTAGTTGGGCAGACTCTCAGTTAGCTCACCCAACTATTCTAGCCCATGACCAGCTACGTGGATTTACCTCTCTCTCAGCCCTTCCTATGTCTCACACCCTCTATCTACCTCTTCTCCCAGAGACCCTCTCTCTGTCCAGAAGTTCCGCCCTCTACTTCCTGCCTTGATAGTGGCTGTCAGCTCTTCATTGAAGCCAATCAAACACAATTCTAGATTGCCTCAGGTAGGTGAGGAAAGACGTATATTTACAAAAATATGAGGCCAGTGATGGGCCATTACAGAATAATTCACAACTGAATACACAAAGACACACCCTCACAGTGCACGCCAAAAACGGAAGAAAGGGTTTGGTTTACAGTTGCAGAGGGAGCATCTGTAATGGGGGGCAGCAAGCAGCCGGAGCAGGAAGCTTTATCTTCAACACATCTTCACAGCAAATACGAAGAAGAGGGGTGCGAGGAGAGGAAGAACCAGAAGTGGGGAGAAGTTAAGCCCTCTAAGCCTGCACCCAGGAGAGCATTCCTCCAAGAAGGCTCCACCTCCAAAAGGTTCCCAAAACTCCTCAAACTACACCACTAATGGGGGTCCAAGTGAGCCCCTGAGGGAAATTTCTCACTCAAGCCATCACAGTCACGACCCTGTGCAAAGGGCTGAGAACGGACCTGCCCAACTTGTACTTAAGATGGAGAACAAACTATTTGTTTCTGGCTGTGCCCCTGTACGGGGGATGTGTCAGGGCACAGGGTGTATGATGGCATGTGTCTCAACCCCAAACCCATCCACAACCCAAGTTCAGAATCTCCTTTATTGGAGAGCTGTGCAGCCCATTCAGTAGCTACCTGTGAGAGCATGTTTCTACTCACGTGTAAATTAATTCAATTTAAAGGAAATTAGAGACAACCCCTCGTTCATCCTGACCACATATTGCTTGCTCAGGAGCCACATGTGACTGCCTTGATGCACAGCAAGACGAGCTAGGGCAAAGCCACTGTTACCAGAGGTCATTAGGCAGCATTGTTGTGATGGTTTCTGGGACCACACAGGCCACACCTAAACAGAGAGACCCGTGGCCACTTGGGGAAAAAAAATACTGCAATGACATGTTCCCTGAGTGAAGGAACCAAAATTCCATAACTGGCATTTAGCATCTGGCTATGGAGGTGGGGAGTGCAGCTCCCTAGGACGCTGAGGTCGAGAGTTGAAGCTTCAAGATGCTTCTGCTCCACCACAGGCTGACAAAGAGCAGTTGACTCCATTAGCGCAATTTGATGACTTAATGGTACCCGTGGAACGGCAGCAAACTCACAGGGCACACGGCGTGTGGCCTGCTGCATCCTGGCCAGACGTGCTCATGGGAGATGTGAAAACAGCAAGGCTCTCTCTGCAGACACCACTGTTTTAAGAACTTCTGGTTTCAGAATGGCCTGGTAATAGCCACGGAATGGAAAGAGAAAGGGCAGCTATGTGCAGTCTCCGAGAAATAAACATCAGGACAGCTCTGCAAAGTCCAAAGTACACTCAGGAATCTCCAGGTCTCTTTGAGTTCAGTGATGTACAGAGACTGAGGTGGCTCCCCTTGTATTCCTCAGCCTGTTTTCTCCAGTGTCAGCACAAAAAAAGCAGCATTGGTGAAATAAGTCATTCTGTGTCAACTGAACCACAGACTTCTCGTTGTGCAGACACAATCTACTCATGCTGCATTTGGTTACAATTTCTTCTGGTCTGGGACAGTTTCTGTCCTTGCCTGCTGTGACTTGGCAAAATAGCTCTCATTTTATGTTTGTTAATGTGTTCTCATAGGACTTTGTGGTGAAAATGGCCCCCATAGACTCATGGGGAATGGCATTATGTGTCACTGGGGGTGGGCTTTGAGGCTTCAGAAGCTCAAGCCAGACCCAGTGGCTCACTGGCTCTTCCTGCTGCCTGCGGATCCAGATGTAGAACTCTCAGCTGCCTCTCCAGCACCATGTCTGCCTGCGTGCCACCTTGCTTCCCACCATGATGATAATGGACTAAACTTCTGAACTGTAAGCCAGCCCCAATCAAATGTTTTCCTCTGTAGGAGTTGCCGTGGCCATGTTGTCTCTTCACAGCGATAGAAACCTTAACTAAGACAGACAAATACTTTCAGAAAACATACCATTAAAATGTTATGTGTCTTTATCATGTCAAAAGGTACATGGTGTTACTATGTCTTATTACTGGTGATGCTAATGGAGAGAGAAGAGAGGAAGAAGGGGGAAAGGAAAAGAGAGGAGGGAAGAGATTTTAAGGAGCTGGCCTGCAGTCTACATGGAAGGTGAGCAGGCTTGAGCCCAGAGACAAGGTGAAGCTGCACTGAAAACAGAGTGCCGGCAAATTCCCCTTTCCTTGCGGGAGTCAGTCACCTTCCTTGGAAGGTCATCACCACCTCTTGCTTTAGAGAGAGTAATCTGTTTCACTCAAGTCCACTAGTTCAATGTTAACTTCTAAAACTTCTTCACCGGAGGGCTGGGGTATAGCTCAGTTGGTAGAGTGTTTGCCTAGCATGCTCAAAACCCAAGGTTGATTCCCAGTGCCATCTTAAAAAAAAAAAAAAAAGCAAGTGGCACTCCCCTGTATCCTCATGCTCATGAGGTAATGGGAAGACTAAGCCTAAAGGCCAGCCTCAGCCTCATCTACACAGTGAGCTAAAGGTTAGCCTGGGCTGTAAATAAACCTTGTCTTTAAAGAGAAATCCCAGTTCAGCACAGTGGTGAATGCCTTTAACTCTAGCACTCTGGAGGCACAGGCAGGAGAGTGAGTTCACTACCAGCCTGGTCTACATTTCGAGTTCTAGGGCAGCCAGGGCTACATGGTGAGACCCTGTCAAAAACAAACAACAACAACACAACCTTCACAGCAGCATCCAGACTGCAGCTGGTCCACACGTCTGGGTACCACGGCCTCACCAAGGTAAAATGTGAAGTTAGCCATTGCCTCAGGCTATAAATCTACGCCTCCCCCGCCACACACACACACACACACACACACACACACACACACACACACACACACAC
>NW_026591888.1:0-2083 GCF_907164565.1 Psammomys obesus
CTTGGGGTGACACTAACCAAGCAAGTGAAAGACCTGTTTGAGAAAAACTTCAAGTCTCTGAAGAAAGAAATTGAAGAAGATCTCAGAAGATGGAAAGATCTCCCGTGCTCATGGATTGGTAGGATTAACATTGTGAAAATGGCCATCCTGCCAAAACCAATCTACAGATTCAATGCAATTCCTATCAAAATACCAACTCAATTCTTTACAGACCTTGAAAAAAAGATTCTCAGCTTCATATGGAGAAACAAAAAACCCAGAATCTTCAAAACAATCCTGTACAACAACAGATCATCTGGAGGTATCTCCATCCCCGATCTCAAGTTGTACTACAAAGCAATAGTAATAAAAACTGCATGGTATTGGCATAAAAATAGAAAGGAGGATCAATGGAACCACATAGAAGACCCAGAAATAAACCCACACACCTATGAATACTCGATTTTTGACAAAGAAGCCAAAACCATTCAATGGAAAAAAGATGGCATCTTCAACAAATGGTGCTGGTCCAACTGGATGTCCACATGCAGAAAAATGAAAATAGATCTATATTTATCACCCCGCACAAAACTAAAGTCCAAGTGGATCAAAGACCTCAACATAAAACCAGATACTCTAAATCTGTTAGAAGAAAAAGTGGGGAACAGCCTAGAACTCATTGGCACAGGAGACAACTTCCTGAACAGAACGCCAACAGCACAGGCTCTAAGAGCAACAATCAATAAATGGGACCTCATGAAACTGAAAAGCTTCTGTAAAGCAAAGGACACTGTCATCAAAACAAAACGCCTGCCTACAGATTGGGAAAGAATCTTCACTAACCCTTTATCTGACAAAGGACTAATATCGAGTATATACAAAGAACTAAAGAAGCTGAAAAGCAGCAAACCAAGTAATCCAATTAAAAAATGGGGAACAGAGCTAAACAGAGAATTCTCTCTAGAGGAATATCGAATAGCAGAGAAACACTTAAAGAAATGCTCATCCTCATTAGCCATCAGGGAAATGCAAATCAAAACGACCCTGAGATATCACCTTACACCCTTCAGAATGGCCAAGATGAAAAACTCAAGGGACAACACATGCTGGAGAGGTTGTGGAGAAAGGGGAACCCTCCTCCACTGCTGGTGGGAATGTAAAATGATACAACCACTCTGGAAATCTATCTGGCGCTTTCTAAGACAATTAGGAATAGTGCTTCCTCAAGACCCAGCTATACCATTGCTAGGTACATACCCAAAGTTTGCTCAAGTACACAAAAGGGATATTTGCTCAACCATGTTTATAGCAGCATTATTTGTAATAGCTAGAACCTGGAAACAACCCAGATGTCCATCAACGGAGGAATGGGTACAGAAATTGTGGTATTTTTACACAATGGAATACTACTCAGCAATCAAAAAGGAGGAAATCATGAAATTTGCAGGCAAATGGTGGAACCTAGAAAAGATCATCCTGAGTGAAATATCCCAGAAGGAGAAAGACAAACACAGTATATACTCACTTATATAGACCTATAAGATATGATAAACATAATGAAATCTGTACTCCTAAAAAAGACAATCAAGAGAGCAGACATGGGGTAAGATTATCAATCTTCGTTTAGAAAGACAGATGGGATGCGCATTGAACATATGACAGGAGTCTACTGAGCGCATTTGAAAGCCTCTAACTAGCAGTGTTTTCAAAGCAAAGACTCATGACCAAACCTTTGGCAGAGTACAGGGAATCATAAGAAAGAAGGGGAGTTAGTCTGATGAGGAAAGGATAGGAGCTCCACAAGGACCAAACATATCTGGGCACAGGGTCTTTTCTGAGACTGACATGCAACCAAGGACCATGTATGAATGTAACCTAGAACCTCTGCTCAGATGTAGCTTGTGGTAGCTCAGTAACCAATTGGTTTCCCATAGTGAGGGGAACAAGGACTATTTCTAACAGGAACTCAATGACTGGCTCTTTGGCCTCCCCACCCCCCCAAGGGAGGAGCAGTCCTGTTAGGCCACAGAGGAGAGCTTTGCAGCCAGTCCTGAAGATACCTGATTAAACAGGATCAGATGAATGGGGAGGAGGTCCCCCCTAT
>NW_026591889.1:0-10211 GCF_907164565.1 Psammomys obesus
TACCTGATTAAACAGGATCAGATGAATGGGGAGGAGGTCCCCCCTATCAGTGGACTTGGAAAGGGGCACGGTGGAGATGAGGGAAGGAGGGAGGGACTGGGAGGGAATGAGGGATTGGGACACGGCTGGGATACAGAGTTAATAAAATGTAACTGATAAGAAAAAAATAAAATTAAAAAAAGAAACTGAAACAGAAGAATCCTCTAAAACCCCTTCTTTGAAGCAGTTGTAATCACTCTGATAGCAACAAATCTAGATAAAGACACAAGAACAAAACAAAAATGTAGGTCAATATCTCTGATGAATTTAAAAAATCTCAGTGTCTACAAATTCAGCTTTACAGAAGTCACTAGAAAGAAAAATTCAGTATGCAATGTCTACCTACACCCAAAATGACACAAGGAATAAATAATACCATAACAGTAAGTCAAAAAAGGGGGAAGAAAAAAAAAACACATGGCAACAGCAAAATAACAGGAATCAGTTAAAAATAATAAATCTTAATATTATCAATATTAATGGTTCCAATTTCCTACTAAAAAGACACAGACTGGCAGAGTCGATTAGAAACAGATATCGACAACTCTGTTTCATTCAAAAAACACACTTCACTATTAAGGGCAGATAGGATAAAGACCACAAGGGTAAACGGATGAAAAAAGTTATTCCCAGAAAACGAATCCCAGAAGAAAGCAGGCATAGCTATTTAATATCTGACAAAGTAGACTACAAACAAAAACTAATCAGAAGAGATGGAGAAGGACATTACATATTTATAGAAAAAAATCCATCAAAGGGATATTACAATTCTAGTCATTTATTCATTAAACACAAGGGTGTTCAAGTTCATAAGAGATACACTCAGAGCTAAAATTACATATTGACTTTAGTACTGTCAGAGTGAGTGACTTCAATATCCGCCTCCTACCAATGGCTTGGTTATCTAGTCCTAAACTAAGCAAAGAAATTCTGGAATAAAACAATGTCAAAAATCAAATAGACCTTATAGATATCTACAGATCATTCAACTTGAAAAATAATGAATATGCACTACCCTACAGAAGCTCATGACCACATATTATGACATACATCTAGTCTCAACCTGTACCACAGAGCAATAGTAATAAAAAACTGCATGGTACTGATATAGAAACAGAATGGTGGATCAATGGAATTGTATAGAAGACTAAGAAAAAACCCACATACCTATGGATACTTGATTTTTTACAATGAAGCCAAAACCATACAATGGAAAAAAGATGGCATCTTCCACAAATTTGCTGGTCTAACTGGATGTCTTCATGTAGAAAAATGCAAATAGATCCATATTTATCACCTGCATAAAACTAAAATCCAAGTGGATCAAAGATTTCAACATAAAACCAGACACACTAAATCTTTTAGAAGAAAAAGTGAGGAAGAGCTTTGAACTCATTGGTACAGGAGACAACTTCCTGAACAGAACACCAACAGCACAGGCTCTAAGATCAACAATTAATAAATGGGACCTCATGAAATTGAAAAGCTTCTGTAAAGTAAAGGACACTGTCGTCAGAACAAAATGACAGCCTACAGACTGGGAAAGAATCTTCACCAACCCTGCATCTGAAAGAGGACTAATATCCAGAATACATAAAGAATTCAGGAAGTTAAATAGCAACAAAACAGATATAAGAAAATTGAAATGCCTCCCTGCATGCCATATTACCACTGTGGCTTAAAGCTGGTTATCAAAAATAGAAATGGCAGAGGCAGAAAGTTTACAAACTCATAGAAATGAACAACTCACAGCAGAATGAAAAACGGGTCAAAATAAAAATCCATAAAGAAATTTTTTTTCTTTTTTTAAAAATTTTTTATTAATTACACTTTATTCATTTTGTATCCCCCCCATAAGCCCCTCCCTCCTCCCCTCCCGATTCCACCCTCCCTCCCCTTTCTGCATGCATGCCACTCCCCAAGTCCACTGATAGGGGAGGTTCTCCTCTCCTTTCTGATCTTAGTCTATCAGTTCTCATCAAAAGTGGCTGCAAATTTAAAACTATTTAAAATTAAAGTAAAATGAAAACACAAAATATCCAAAACTGTGTGACACAGTTAAGGGCATTCTAAGAGCTAAGCTTATAGCACTAAATATCTACATAATTAACAAACAATTAACAAACAAATATCTACATAAATAACAAACAATTATTTAATAATTCTTTACTAAGGTTTTTATTTTATTTTAATTTTTATTAATTACACTTTATTCACTTTGTATTCCCTGTAAACCCTCCCAATCCTACCTTCCCTCCCCATTTTCCACCCATGCCCCTTCCCAAGTCCATTGATAGGGGAGGTCTTCCTCTTCTTCCTTCTTATCCTAGTCTATCAGCTGTCATCAAGAGTGGCTGCCTTGTCTTCTCCTGTGGCCTCGTAAGGCTGCTCCCCTATCAGGATGAGGTGATCAAAAAGCAGGCCAATCAGTTCAGGTTTTATAACCTTGAAAACCATGTTTTCTTTCTATGAAAAATTTAGTGGGTTATTACTCAATTAAGCCACCATATTTCTTATATTTAAAAAATTAGAAAAATACTCATTTTAATTTATGTAAAAAACCTCAGAATATCATAATATATTAAAACACAGTTGAATATTATATAATTTGCTTCCACATGAATTACCACTAGCCCTCCATCCCTATGTTTAAAAGATAGCAACTCTTTTCTAATACAGCTTTCTACCTGTAATAAATCAACCTTGTCAATAACAGGAAATGTCAGACCTGCCCAGAAACTCTGTTTCTAGATTTTGATGCACATTGGAGGACTAATTGGCTACACACTCAGTGTCCAGACAAGGAAAATTAAGAACAATGTGAGCTCATTATGATGGGAACTTCTTATGTTGTATGTCAGCCATTTGGCCTTTGGATATAATGACTTCAGCAATTCTCTTGCTAAATGCAGTTTATACACATACTCCATTTACAGTCTTTTTTACCATCAATGATTTGCTGAAAACTGTTTTCAGACTTTGGCTACTGGAAGCCACCCAATTAATTCCTAAGACTATAAAGGAGAGAAATGAGAAAAGTTCAAAGATACTTGAAGCTAAAGATATTTAGCTTCAAACCCATATTGGATTTCAGGCCGAGGATTATAATTTTTAAGTTTAAATGGTTTCATTATTTTATTATTTTGTAGAAAAATGATCATTGGGAATTGGCTTTTTTTAAAAAAATATGATTTTTAAGTGTGTGTGTGTTGTTTAGGTTAAAAGGAAACATATATGAATGGGTCCTCTCTCTATCCCAGGGATGGAAGTTAGCTTGTCAGGATTGGTAGCAAGTGCCCTTAACTGCTGACCCACCTCATTAACCTTGAAAATTAACTTCTTTAATTTTGAGAAGTATTAATTACTTCAGTTTTAACTGCTTCAAATATATGCTAAGTTTATGGTTAACATGTGGTGGTATAGAGGTAGCTTAAACACTATCCTTTTCTTTAATTCACATTTGAAATTTTTATAATTAAGAATATATGGGTGATTAAAATTACAGTGAACTAGTCTGTCTATGTAGCATGAAAAAAAAACTTCATTACAGTAAGGGAATTATTCACTAAGGTTAAAATCATGTGTCAAACATTATTAATGAGCTATTTAAAAATACATTCTAGGGCTGGAGAGATGGCTCAGAGGCTAAGAGCACTGTCTGCTCTTCCAGAGGTCCTGAGTTCAATTCCCAGCAACCACATGGTGGCTCACAACCATCTATAATAAGATCTGGTGCCCTCTTCTGTCATGCAGATGTACATGCAAATAGAGCACTCATATATAAAATAAAGTAATAAAATCTTTAAAAAAATACATTCTAATTTACAAGGTTGGAAAGTCTTCTGTGTCTCATTCCTTTATTACTGCTTTGATTTGAGAAGTAATCTTGCTGTATACCCTTTATGTAGAATATCCACACAGTTTAGGTGACTCATGAGGAACAAGAAGGGAAGGAGATATATAGTGTCAAGAATGAGAATCTGGAAGAGGATTAAATGAGGAGCAGATGAGATAACACGGTAAAGGAGGAAATAGGGCAAATAGCTAATAATAAAGGTGCAGGTAAAGTTTATGGTTTCATTGAAGACTCAGTTTTGTCATGTGATGTTTTGCTGCAAGCAGGGCATATGATGTTTTGCTGGAGGTTAGCTTGTAAGAGGGCACATGATGTTTTGCTGTGAGCTCTCTCATATGAGTTGTGTGACTTTAACCAGCTGAACAAATCTGTGGGTGGACTGTGAGGTGAAGAGATATATAGAGCCTTATGCACACTGAGACATCACTTTTTTGGATTGACATGTCTAGGCTGATCTTCATGTTTTGAAACTTGACTTTCCAGAGTGAAACATTCCAGAGTACGTCTCAGGCAAATCTAAATGGGTCTTGTGGCATTCACTGACTTGTCCGGATCTGAATCCTGTTCCTGCTTGGTGTTGGCCTTTGGAATGGACTGCTGGTATCCTGACAACTGAGTTTGGTAATTCCCTGAAGACGCATTGACCCTAATCAGCATGAAGTAGATAAAAGAGGTCTACAGCTCTTTAACTTATTAATCTCCTATCTAAGGTGGGGGGGGGTAAAAAAAAAGTTTAAGAACCCTAAATAAAGTAGATTTGGTGAAAAATCTAAGCCTACATAAAGGTCTTTTGAAAAGCGATGAGAAAACCTACTATTCTAGAAGCTTCATAAAATCTATAAAATGGAGGGGCCAAGATGGCAGCAACGGGAGAACACCGTGTCTGAGAAGCGGGACAACACACTCCGTGCAGCGACCAGGAGACTGAACTCTGGGCCCTAAAACAACAGCGATCGATCATGTTTCCCAGGTGAGGGGAGGCTCCCACGGCGTGGGAATCGGTCGGGTCCACTCTCGGCTGCCCAGCCAGAACCCGGAAGAGAACCCGGCTTATGCGGGCTTTGGGTCTCCGGGCTGGTGCCGCAAGCCTGCTTGTCACGATCAATTTCCCAGGCTGATCGGTGGGCACAAGGGTGCCTGAGGCTGGGAGTCCCAGTCGCAAAAAAAAAGACCCCACGGGGAAGGAAAGTTGCCAGACTGGTCACAGGTCACCCAGTCTTTCCCTGGAAGGTCTCTTCGACCACGGGTACCTGCCGCCATCACAACTGAGCTTCCGCCTTGCACAGTTTGCAGCTGCGCGCCCAGCTCAAAATCCCTACTCCCTCTTTGGAGGAGGCAGGAGGCAGCCAGCAGAATCTGCCACAGACCACATCGTCTGTACCCCAACCCAAGATCGGGGCTGAGAAAACCCAATCCTTTCAGGCACTCCCCCAAACACCGCCATAACCCTGCCGCAGCGGAGCAGAAGGATAAAGAGGCGCACAGCGGCTTCACAGTGCTGGAACTCCAGTGCTGCCGGCTGCTCCTAGCAAACAAACTACAGCTCGGGATCTGGGACTGTGGTCATTCTACACATCCTGAGATTCTCCTGGGTCCAGCGCAATAAGGTCTAGCAGCAAGTTCTATCACCAGTGCCCCCTCCCCCGACCCCCAGAGAAATGCAGGCTCAGGGCTCAGGATCTGACTGAGAAGCCCCAACCCCTGCTGGCACTCCCCTGAGAGCACCTCCATAAGCTTGCCCTAGCAGAGGAGAAGGTCAGAGGGGAAGGACAGAGAGGCAGCCTGCCAAGGACACAGCACCCTCTCTCCAGTTCACCCAGCGGCCCCTAGCAGAGAAACCCAAGCTCTGGATCTGAGGACACTCAACCCTACCCGGTACTCTCTTGGGATCAGCAAACAGATTCTACCGCTAGGCTGCTTCTGGCAGAGAGATCTGGGCCCGGGAGCTGGAATTGAGTACACTCAACCTAACTCTTTCCCGCGCCACCCAGGGACCAGTCAACATAACCCCTCCTGGCAGAGGGAAAGGACAAAGAGGCAGCACACAGGAAAGGTGGACACCGAGTCCTGCGGCCACAGTGTCACAGAGCTGACTGTTACCCTACCCGTGCACTTCCGCAGCAGGACCAAAACAGAGAGTAGTGAGCAAGGGGAACCCCTGTGCATTCCAACTGGTCCTGCAAGAGAGTGAGTGAGCCTTCTAGGGAGAGATTGCCCAGACGCAGGGCCTCTCCACAGAAGCAACCAGACGAGATCCCTGCCACCCACACCCCTAGTGTGGGCATCATAGGGATTCTTGGGATAGCGACCTCAACATTGAAGCCTCTGCCTTGCTGCCTTGTGGGTCCTCCAGGGTAATCCAGGCAAACAATCCCTGGATCTCAGTCAGAACTGCGTAATAGTGGCTTGCAGGCCACTGCAATAGTCAGAGAATCCGCGCATGCACACTGCGCCCGCTAAAAGCGCACGCGAATAGCGCCAGAGTCACATTCCTTACTTAGGCCAAACTGAAAACACAGTGCACACTCCCAAAGCAGTGAACCTCTCTCATCTTTCTGAATAAACAGTCCAGAAAACAGAAAAAGAGGATCATAGCCCAAACTACAATCTCCAGGAACAACCAGTGAGGATTATAAATAACCAGATGGCTAGAGGCAGACGTAAGAACACTCCCAACAAAAATCAGGACATAATGACCTCACCAGCAACCCCACAAAACAATGGACACTTCAACTCACTAGATATACAAGAAAACAACCTCAAAACTATGTTTCTCCAGCTATTAGAGGCCCATAGAGATGAAATGAACAAAGCCCTCAGAGAAACAACCAAAGAAATCGAGACTAACCAAGAGGAAACAAATCGTGCTCTCAGAGAAATGACCACGAAAATTGAGGCAAACAGAGAAGAAATGCACAAAGCTCTCAAAGAAATGTCCACACAAATGAAGGCAAATAAAGAAGAAATAAACAAAGCTCTCATAGAAATACAGGCAATTATACCCAAAGAAGTAAAGGCACAATTAGTGATACATAGAGAGGAAACAGAGAAAAAAATAGAAGCTATAATTGAAAAGCAGGAGTCCACATTCAAACAAATGAAGGAAATGGTGCAAGACATGAAAACAGAATTAGAATCAATAAAGAAAACACAAATAGAGAAAAACCAGGAGCTGGAGAACATAGAGAAAAGATCAGGAACTACAAAGGTAAGCATCACCAACAGAATACAAGAGATGGAAGAAAGAACCTCAGGAGCCGAAGATACACTTGCAGAAATTGACACATCCCTCAAAGAAAAAATAAAATCAGAAAAGTTCCAAACACAAAACATCCAAGAAATCAAGGACACCATGAAAAGACAAAACCTAAGAATAATAGGAGTAGAAGAAAAAGAAGACATCGGGCTCAAAGGTCCGGAAAATATTTTCAAGAAAATTATAGAAGAAAACTTTCCCAACTTAAAGAAGGAGATGGCCATAAACATACAAGAGGCCTACAGAACACCAAGTAGACTAGACCAGAAGAGAAATTCTTCATGTCACATCATAGTCAAAACACTGAACCTACAAAACAAAGAAAAAATTCTAAAAGCAGCAAGGGAAAAAGGCCAAGTAACATATGAAGGTAGACCTATCAGAATCACACCAGATTTCTCAACAGAAACTATGAAAGCCAGAAGGGCCTGGACAGAAATCATACAGTCCTTAAGGGACCACAGATTCCTACCCAGACTACTATACCCAGCAAAACTTTCAATCAACATAGACGGAGAATTCAAGATATTCCAAGACAAAACCAAATTTAAACAATATCTACATAGTAACCCAGCTCTACAGAAGTTACTAGAAGGGAAACTCCAAACCAAAGAAAACAACTACATTGAAGGAAACAGAGGAAATAGATAAATACACAACAAAAAAACCAAAAGAAGACAAGCAATGAAACTCAGTGACACCACCAACACCACATCTAAAGTAAGTAACAATTGTTGGTCACTAGTTTCTATCAACATCAACGGACTCAACTCCCCAATTAAAAGACACAGACTAACAGAATGGTTGTGGAAACAGGATCCATCATTCTGTTGCATCCAAGAAACACACCTATGCAACAAAGATAAACACTACCTCAGAGTAAAGGGCTGGAAAAATGTCTTTCAAGCAAATGGTTCCAGAAAACAAGCGGGAGTAGCCATCCTAATATCTAATAAAATAGACTTTCAACCCAAGTTAATAAAAAAAGATAAGGACGGCCACTATATTCTCATCAAAGGAAAAATCCACCAAGAAGACATCACAATTTTGAATATCTATGCCCCCAATACAAGAGCACCTACATTTGTAAATGAAACAATATTAAAGCTTAAATCACACATTGATCCTAAAACCCTAATAGTGGGAGACTTCAACACTCTACTCTCACCAAGGGACAGATCAACTAGACAGAAAACAAATAGGGAAATAAAAACACTTACAGAGACCCTAAATCAAATGGACCTAATAGACGTCTACAGATCTTTTCATCCAAACTCAAAAGAGTATACCTTCTTTTCAGCACCGCATGGAACCTTCTCTAAAATAGACCATATATTTGGTCATAAAGCAAGCCTCAACAGATACAAAAAATTGAAATAATCCCTTGTATTCTATCTGACCATCATGGACTTAAGCTGGACCTCAACAACAACAGAAATAACAAACAGCCCACACGCACATGGAAACTGAACAACCTGTTACTCAATGACAGCTGGGTTAAGGAAGAAATAAAGAAAGAAATTAAAGACTTCCTAGAATTCAATGAAAATGAAGGCACAACATACCCAAATTTATGGGACACATTGAAAACAGTGCTCAGGGGAAAATTTATAGCACTAAGTGCCTGCAAGAAGAAATTTGTGACATCACATAAAAACAACTTAATGGCCCAACTGAAAACCCTAGAAAAAAAAAAAAAACACCCAAGAGGAACAGAAGGCTGGCAATCATCAAACTCAGGGCTGAAATCAATCAATCAGAAACAAATAAAACTATTCAAAGAATCAATGAAACAAAAAGCTGGTTCTTTGAGAAAATCAACAAGATAGACAAACCCTTAGCCAAACTAACTAAAAAGCAGAGAGAATCTATCCAAATCAACAAAATCAGAGATGAAAAGGGTGACATAACTACAGACACAGAGGAAATTCAAACAATCATAAGGTCATACTACAAAAGCCTATATGCCACAAAATTTGAAAACCTAAATGAAATGGACAATTTTCTTCATAGATTCCATCTTCCAACATTAAGTCAAGATCAGGTAGAAAGACTGAACAGCCCTATATCCCCCAAGGAAATTGAAGCAGTCATTCACAGTCTCCCCTCCAAAAAAAGCCCTGGGCCAGATGGTTTCAGCGTGGAATTCAACCAGACCTTCAAAGAAGTGCTCACACCAATTCTCCTCGAACTATTCCACAAAATAGAAACAGAAGGTACATTACCAAACTCATTCTATGAAGCAACAGTCACCCTGATACCTAAACCACACAAAGACCCAACAAAAAAAGAGAACTTCAGACCTATCTCTCTTATGAACATTGACGCAAAACTATTCAATAAAATACTTGCAAACCAAATCCAAGAACACATCAAAGATATCATCCACCACGACCAAGTAGGCTTCATCCTAGGCATGCAAGGGTGGTTCAACATATGGAAATCCATCAATGTAATCCACCACATAAACAAACTGAAGGAGAAAAACCACATAATCATCTCCTTAGATGCTAGAAAAGCATTTGACAAAGTCCAACACCCATTCATGTTTAAAGTCTTGGAGAGATCAGGAATACAAGGCACATATCTAAACATAGTAAAGGCAATATACAGCAAGCCTATAGCCAATATCAAACTCAATGGAGAGAAACTTAAATCAATCCCACTGAAATCAGGGACAAGACAAGGCTGCCCACTCTCTCCATACCTCTTCAACATAGTTCTTGAAGTCCTAGCCAGAGTAATAAGACAACTAAAGGAGATCAAGGGGATACAATTCGGAAAGGAAGAGGTCAAAGTGTCACTATTCGCAGATGATATGATAGTATATATGAGCGACCCCAAAAATTCAACCAGAGAACTCCTCCAGTTGATAAACACCTTCAGCAAAGTGGCAGGATACAAAATCAACTCAAAAAAATCAGAAGCCCTCCTGTATACCAAAGACAAAAGGGCCAAGAAAGAAATTAGGGAAACAACACCCTTCACAATAGCCACTAATAACATAAAGTATCTTGGGGTGACACTAACCAAGCAAGTGAAAGACCTGTTTGAGAAAAA
>NW_026591890.1:0-22223 GCF_907164565.1 Psammomys obesus
TGAAAGTGTGTGTCTCTTCTGGGCCCTCAGTCATTTTTTTTTTTTTTTCCCAGAGGTTGAATTTCATTAACAGAATCAAAACTACATTGTGGCCATTGGTAGATACACTGCAAAGCTGTTGTGTCTCAGCATCGCAGCCTATTGTTATGACCTGCCAGGGATTGTTTACCTAGCCCCGGAGCAACCCATGCCTGTACATTGTTGCGTTATTCTTATACTGTTATTTGTAATTACCATTGCTCTTTCTAGTTGAGATCCACCATTCATGGAGGCTGTAGAGATGGCTAAGTGGTTAAGAGCACTTGCTGTGGAAGGATGAGGTCCTGAGTTCAAATTCCCAGCATCCATGAAAAAAGGTGGCATAGCTGCCAGTGCCTGTTATCCTGGCCTCAAAGAACAGAGACAGGCTGATACACAAAGTTCAGTGGCCAAGCAGACCTGCAAAATGATGCTGTTCTTGCCCAGTAAGAGACCCTGTCTCAAAAAAAACAGGATGGAGAGCAGTAGAAGACATTTGATATTCCCTCCCCTCTGCATGTCTGAACATGGGCAAGCACTCATGTACATGCGACACACACATATTTCTTTTTAATCTGATTCTCCATAAACTTGGAAGTATTAAGAACTCTTTATTTTATAAATTTTATAAATGCATATATTATGAAATATGGATTTTATAGTACAGGCCACACTGGAGGTTTGTTATACTTGAAATCCTATAGCATGAAGTTTGGGAGTTAATATGTAGAAATGGTTCCTTGAAGATGGTCACCTAGAGTTGGGAAGACATCCCAGTCTAGACAGACCAAGCTTCAGCCAATTTCTGATTGGGAAAAAAAAAAAGTTAGAACAGCACGGACCCAGAATCACTTCCTAGGCATGGCAGTACACACTCTTACCCCCAGCACGTGGGAGGCAGAAGCAGAAGATCGTTATCATTATGAGGCCAGCCTGGTCTACACAGTGAGTTGCAGGTCAGCAAGGGCTGAGTAGCGCGACCCTGTTTTGAAAGAAAAGGAAAACAGGCATGGGGAAGGTGGTCTCATTTCAGTGTAAAGTATTTAGAAAAATGAAACTGATTAAAATGCTTCACGTTATGAGGGTTATTAATTCTCCTTTGAGGAGTCTGTGAGAAAGAGAAACATGTTGCTGGAGAGGAAGCCAGTTTCTCTTGTGGGGAGGGCTAACATATAAATCCATTGAAATTATTTATTTTGTGGTAGTACTTACCATGGAACAGTTACTTGTAGAGAATGCCACCTCATCTATGTCTTGCGGCAACTGTTGCTGCCATTTTCTGATGAGGACACTGAAATGCAGGCAGGTCAAGTAAGCGCTATTCATGGGTAGAGGAGTCCAAGTCAGGGCAAACCTAGGCTGTCTCCAAAGTCCTTGTCCTTAGCTCTCACCTGTGAGCGGAAAGTCGTGTTTAAAAGCTAACTCCACAAACAGCCTTGGTAGTTATAAAGAAGTTATTCTCATCTCAGAGATATTAACACCCTTCACCTGGCTCTTCTCACTGTTGCTTCCGTTTCCTTCCGCTCTGTTGCCGTAGCTCTACCCTTTTGATTTTTTGTGGGCGTGTCAGCTTTTATGATGTTTATGTTAAATGTAATTGCTAAATCAATAATGTCTGCTGGATTATTAGTTTAATTAAAAAGCAGAATTTCTGACCTTTAGTTATGATATGTTTATTATTAAAGTCCCTTTAAGAAGAATTATTGAAGCTATTTCCTGAAATACTTACATTCGAAATTCTATAAATCTGCTAATGAAACTCAGCTTAGGGCTGGCTTTTACTGTGCATCATATTTGTAAACGGTCTGCTGGGCTAGAAAGGGCCATTTTCCACTTGTTTAAGTAGATTGTGCCTAGAGAGTTGTGTTTTCTCTGTGTAGCTTACACTGTGACAGTGCACAGCCTCCGTTCCCAGCTCACAGTCCAATGGAAGCAATACATATTCATAAAAGCAATTAAAGCGTCGAAAATGAAATGTGTTGTAAGATCACCACTCTTTCTAAAAGAGATAGAAGAGAGCACTGACTTGAGGTATGAGGTAAGACTCAGTTCTGAGGGCCGTCCTTAGTGTGTTGGTCTGCCTGTGGGAACAAAGGTGCAGAATTGCCGGTGTTGGACTGTACTTCCAGACCGTCTGATCCACTCTGTTTTATGGGATGGAGGTTTGAGGATTCACTGAGCACGCTCCCCAGCTGTTTTTGCTAAGCTGAGGGAACATCGTCTAAAAATGAAAGTGATGTGTCTGAAATGGGCACTAGAGGATTCGAGTGAGTGGAAAGGTCATGTCAGTGATGGTGGTTTCAATCTTGAGAGAAGATGAAATTTCTCGTCTGGATGTTGTCATAATCCAGGGAATTCTGGTTACATGAAACCAAGGCAGACTGAGCCAGACAGAGATTCTGAAAGCTATCATTTACAGTGGCCATAAGCCATCTTTCTTACTACCTTGCCAGCTCCATCCGGAGATCCACTTTGACTTAGCCGATGCAAATTAGACCCAGGTAGCCCTGTGGTGTTTTTTAAAAATACATTTTGCCACTTTTTAAAGAAAAAAACGTTATTATAAAAATCTATTCATCTTACACAGTAATAAGCTTCATAAACGAGGATTAAGAACCAGAAACCCGGAGACAAGAAGCAGGAAGGTAGCAAGTGAGAAGTACTCATTTCGAGCTAACAATGAAGAAGGAAAAAGCGTTCCTGTGGAGAAAGAGGATAGTGATCCAGCCTGGGGTTCGTCACACAACTGAAGGTTGTTGGAAGAACAGTACAGAAGTCAGAGCCTATTGTCTGTGACCTTTTGTGCTTGACAGTTTGTTTTCCTCTGCCTGATGTCAGTTAGAGCCCAATGAAAAAGGAGTGTATCTAAGTGGAGCAATGATTTGGTTATGATTAAAGGTCAATGGTGATGTGTGTTTAATCACCACTTACCACTCATAAATTGGGTTGGACAGCAGTCATTTTAAAACCCATATAATATGCTCTGATTCCTAGAAAATACATCTATTACCTCATAGATTCCTTTCAAAAAGACATCATGTTTAGAAAAAGAATTTCACAATGGAGGGCTGTGGGTCTAAAGTACATCACATACTAGGTGTGTTAGACTGGGCCATAGATCTCAAGCGAGGCCTGAAGGTACCCGTAGATAAGTGAGCTGAGTGCTATCTTAATAAATGGTATTCTTAATATTGATATCTGAAAGGCTATTAGTTACTTTCTTAGTTCTATCAAAATTAATGGTCACTTCCATGACAAATCTTTATGGGTACTTTAAATTATACATTTGCATATGTCAGAAATAGTTCCTATCATCAACTAGTTTGAAATACAGTAGTAGTCAGAAATAGCTCACTGTCATTTACTCACAAGTACATTTTTCTCACAATTTTTAGAGTATCAAATGTGACCAAAATGTATTAATTCAGTTCAAAAGGCATTAATTCAGTTCACTGGGTTCATTCATTTTTTCTTCAGTGGTAAAGATGAAGAAATATCATTCTGCTCACTCAGAGAGCCATTGTTTGGTTCACATCCAAGTCTGTAGTGGTCAGATGAATGCGTACAAAATATTTTCAAGGTCTAACTAGAAAATTACTTTACCGTTGGCAGGATTTGTGCACTTATTTTTCTACCACTGAGTCTCATACCTGAAAACCATGGAGAAATATTCTTTCTCCTAAATTGAGAAACTCAGCTGTAATCTAAATGAAATGAGATAAATTATCTTTTTCACAATTATCCATTAAAGAGAGAATTAGAATTAATATTAATCACAGATGTTTCATCAAGCTTTATTATCAACCAGATTGACTGCCAAAGTGCTTTCTGGAAGACATTTTCTCTCCATCCCCCACCTGCTACTGAGAACAAACTGTTATTATGGGTCCTTAGATAAAGATTAATGGTTTTGGCAGTTCGTTTGAGGAAATCCATATTTTACTGTACATTCCACTTCAGTTCAAGGCATCGCTAAAAAGCATGGTTTGTCACTTCACTGATAAAATTATGCAGCAGAGACATGTGCTATGATATTTCTTTCTACCATCATGAGAAAAAGGCTAATCAATAAGTCTCCCCAGGTTGGTATAACCCAACCCAAATTGTTTAAATTTCAGCAAGACTTTCGTGAAGAGAAAAATGTGTGTGTTTAGGAGACACATACTTGTGGCCATAGTCTTTCATAGTCAAATCTCCACGGTTGTTTAAATAGTGTCTATTAATTATATAAAATAAGTTTTATTGTGATGTTTTCATATGTGCATATGACATATTTTGATCAATTTCTCATCCTTTTTCTTGCTTATTTTTACTTATCCTACCTACATTTGATACTGTTTTTGTTTTGTGACTACTTTCTGAAGTAATTGGCAAATGCTTGACCCTTACAATAATTGTGACTGTTTCCTGGTGTCCTGTCCATTTGCAGAGGGCACTGTACATCAGTGCTACCTACAGTTAACGTCCTCTGCATGCAAACAGTTTTCATAAGTTCCAGCAACTTATACAACCTTCCCTTACTCTATAAAGAGCTTGGGTCTGTTAACTGGATCTCACAGGAGGGAGAGGATTAAACCCTGGGGATCTAGAGCATGGCATGTCTCATCAAGACGTAGTCATTTGCTTTCTCAACTGCAGTATTTCCTCATTCCTGAGTGATTCCACTCAGGATTCAAGTTCATGGGAGAATGGATTTGATTGGCATCTATTCCTGTCCGTTCTCGAGAATAAAGAGCACCATGATTGACGTCCCCAAGAATTCATGGAATAAGGCAGGGGAAGTTTTCAACAGGCTTTCTTCCTTCCTTCCTCTTTCCCTTCCTCCTTCCTTCCTTCCTTCTCTCTCTCTCTCTCTTTCTTTCTTTCTTTCTTTCTTTCTTTCTTTCTTTCTCTCTCTCTCTCTCTCTCTCTTTCTTTCTTTCTCTCTCTCTCTCTCTCTCTTTCTCTTTCTTCCTTCTAGTTAGGAAAATAGTTAGTGATGCTGAGTGTACTGAAACAACTAATGACCAAAACCAGTGTATATTTCACTGCTGAACGGTGTGCTGTAAAACACATGGAGTGGTTCAAAGCCATGGAGAAAAAGACATATAAATTACGTAGAGTGTTAGCTCACGGAGAGTTCTCCATATAGAGTTCTCATTTGTCATACAGTGATACTCTTTACATGGCGTTACTGTTTGTGCCGGATACTTTTACACGCTCATCTGAGGTTAGCAAATTAAGGGTACCAGCATACAAGTTTCAGTTAGGATTTGTCTTCCATTTAATTGCTTTTCTTTCCTTTGATGGAGGTAATGTGAATTTAGCAATGATTCCAAGAACAAAAAAACATTTTGTGTCTAAACGTGTTCAATTGGCATCCGTGGAACATAAAAAATGCAATTGTTAGGTGCCTGGGTTCTGGGTGTGGGATAAAACGTTCCTTCAACCTTAGCATCTCTGGAAGTTGCTCTAGGGTGTGGATGTGTAGAGCTTCCCTCATAATCCAGAAAGACACAGCAGGCGTCATCTTGTCTCTGAGAGTTCAGGTCTGAGAGTGGATATGGTGTCAGTAGAGACACTTTGATCTACAGTTGTCTTGAAATTTACACGAGCATTCAGATTACCAAAGGCTTTCTTTAAATGTGCCCACATAGGAGTGACCTGTGTCTGTGCTCAAGCCTGATGGGGAATCTAGCACCCTGAACTAGGTCCTTCTGTTTATAGGACACTGATGATAATTTCAAACTCAGTCTCTTATTCTTCAAAAGCTAAAATGCCGAGGGTACAGACTGCACACTCTCTTCCATCATTGTAAACATAGTGGTATAAGGAAAGGAAGGAAGCATGAAGAAAGGAAGGGCTGGACTGTCCCTATGAAGGTTCAAGGAATTCTAGGCCCTCCCAAAGCTTTGGCAAAAAGTATTCTCACTTACAAGAAAGTTTGATCTGACAGACATCAAAAACAGCAAGGCTCTGAAGTTGATAAATATTTTTAAGTTCTGTTTTCCACTCCAGAGAAACCTTCTCACTGTATCAGAATATAAAAAAACTTAGCATTGGTTTTCTCCCTTTGAGGGAATGTCTAGAGGTCTGTGTCATTTTTAAGTAAGTACGACACAGAGCAATTATGACCTTACAAAAGACAAATGCCAGAGTAGTTGTTCCATTTACAAAGATGGGATTATTGTTAATAGCTCCAGAGCCTTCTGAAAAATTATTTTATTTCGTCATACCTCGTTTATATGTGCTTTTCTGAGTCAGAGTACCTTCTAGAAGCCAGAAGAGTTGTTTGTTTGGAATAACTGTAAGTAGATAAGTAGAAGAACATTTCTTTGAAAGTGGAATAAGATTCTTACTACACAATAATTGAGATTAAAAAAATATTGTAAACTTGTTCCTTACTAAGATGGTCAAGATGGTGATTTGTATTTTTTGGGGGGGCAATGTGGTCCGTTGATGGTGTGTCACACCTAAGTGCAGTGGTGTGTGGCATTTTATGTAAGTGTAATTTCTGTACTAGGGTACAGTGGTACATCCGTTGCTTTCCAATCATGTAGTGATGTGTGTTTTGTGGCAATATGGTGGCTGTGCGCATGTGCTGTTTTATTATGGTGTCACAGTGTGTTATCTTGTGGTGATGATGTGTGTGTGTTTTGTGGTGGTGGTGGTACTTGTCATTTGTGGGGTGTAACAGTGGTGATCTTATGTATTGTTTTGTGATAGTGGCGTGTGTGTGTTGTTTAGCTGTACAGCACGTAAGTGCTCTTTGGCGGTAGTGTGCGGGGCTGCCGGTGACGGTATGGGTGTGGCTGTGTCATCTGGTGGTAGCAGGATGTATACGTTGTCCTGTGTGATATTGTGGTGATGCGTACGTTGTTTGGGGAGTGTGATGGTCATGCACTGTTCTGTGGTACACCAGTGCATGTGTGTTGTTTTCTCTTGGTGGCGATGTGGATCGTTTTGTTGGTAACGTCGGTGTTGGTTTGTGGTGGTGTGTGTGTGTGTGTGTGTTGTTTTGTGGTGTCGTGTGCTTACTGAAGTATGGTGGTGGCAGTGATATGTGTGTGTGGTTTTCTGCTTGCCACTCTGGCCTTGGCTGAAGTCGTGTTTTGTAGACACAGTTTATACTATGTGGACAGTAGGAGCTGGTAGCCACTTAGGAGAAATAAGAGTTCTTGTGACTTCATTAGTTTTCAAATTAGTATCGCAGACAGCTCCCACTTTTCACCCCTGCGCTCTCTAGAAATAGAGTCATAAAGTGGAGGGCTGTAATGTGCCTCCCTTTTTCCTTCAGGACTAACATTCTAATTGAGGATGTGTCTCTGACTGTATATTTGAGAAGAAAATAAATCATCACCGTGGCCAACCCCACATCACAGTCAAGGATGCAGCAGCCATTACTTTCTGTAGTTATTTAAAATAGTAAAATTATATTCCTTTCTATAAAAGGGACATAAATGTATTATACACATTGATTTTACATGCTCTGAGGAGTGTGTTCAGCAGATAAAGAGTTCAGCCAAACCGCTTCACAAATTTCAGCAGAGGTGTCTTGGAACAATTTCATTAAGCATTTAGTTCTTCATAAGTTGTTTGCTATTGAAGAGTAGCTGGGGGATGGTCACTGCTCCAGTTTTGCTCTAGGGAGTTGGTTGACTCTTTTCTTTCGTGAAGTGTGCCGCAGTTAGAGCCACTGCTAGGTGTCTTTCTCCCGAGCATGCTGCTCTTCACGTAGAAGATGCTGAGGTGAGGATCTATTTAGTTACTTGCTTATTGCTGCTTGTGTCATGGTTGTGAGTTTGCGAGCGTAGGTGTGCGTGTGTGTGTGTGTGTGTGTGTGTGTGTGTGTGTGTGTGTGTGTTGCGTGCATGCAAGTACAGGCCCATGGTCAATCCCGGGTATTGTCCCTCAGGAGCCGTCCAGCTTGCTCATTTACACTGGGTTTCCAATGGCTGGGAATTGACCTACTAAGCCAAGCTGGCCAGTGAGCTGTGGGGTGCACCATGCTTCTCCAGCATTGCTATTTCAGATGTGCTCTCCCTTGGCTGGCTCCTTTCTATGTGGTTTCTGGAACAATTACCGTCAGTCAGCGGCCCACCTTCTTTCTGGCCCACCTGCAAGTTCTTTTTTTTTTTTTTTTTTTTTTTTTTACAATATAATATTTCCACAATTGAGAATTGTATATTACGTATTTTGATCATATCCACCTCCCACCCCAGCTCTAACTCCTCCCAGATCCACCTCTATACTCCATCCCAATTCCAG
Source organism: Psammomys obesus (assembly GCF_907164565.1). Lineage (NCBI taxonomy): Eukaryota > Metazoa > Chordata > Mammalia > Rodentia > Muridae > Psammomys > Psammomys obesus. Next base: position 8,266 of record NW_026591890.1, read on the forward strand.
TCCTCTTTTTAAATTTTTTCTTTGTAACCCAAGGAGGCCAGTTTGTGCTTTGCCTGTAACTCATAGATATGGCAAGACAGTACAGTGAGGTCAGTGTACCAGGGAGCCACATACTTAGAGATGCTGGCTGCCTTTCCCCAGAAGCCATCAACAATCACCAGCTCCCTGGCTAGGGGTGGGTGCTCTTGAGCCCCTCCCCCTCCCATGCCACAGCTTGACCAGTGGACAGCCACAGCTGCTGGGAGCTCGTGAGCACAGTGGCTCTGTAGTGTGCACGTGACAGTTTTGCTCCTGTGTTTCCTGACCCTTGACTCCCACAATTTTTCTGTTCCCTCTTCCAGGATGGTCTCTGGTCTTGAGGGGGAGTGATGTAGATGTCTCATTTGTGTCTGAGCCTCCCAAGAACACTTGTTCTCTGCATCATGACGCCTCTGCACACAGTAACCTCTCTTCTTGGGTCAGAGAGGCATGCTGATCTATGACTATAGAAAGACTAGTGAGGAGGGCATGTAGCTATTCTGTCCATTTAGCACAACAATAGTAGTGAGTTAACCTCTGGAATCTATGAGCTCCCAAACGTGGGTCTTGGGCAGATTTCCAGCACCAGCCATGTGTTTCCTCCTTCGGAATGGGCCCTGAATCCAATCGGAAAGTGGCAGGCTGCCCCTTAACATTACCCCTTAACATTACCCAGGGCCATTTTATAACCATGCTGCTCACTCTTGTTTTTCACAGGGTTCACAGCTGTGTAAGATTGATCTTGACCTTTATCCCCAGTTGCCTGTAGCACCTTCTAGTATTTTGATGCCTATCCAGCAGGGAGAAATCTTTTGGGTCAGTACCAACTTTATTTCCCCATATCCTGTCACCAAAGTTTGTGGTCTTCAGCAATGGGGTCTTACAGTTAAGTTCTGGTGAGAGATCTAGAATGATGGCAATAGCCTGCAGTATTGGGGGCACCTCTGGGACACCCCCAGCCAACAACTGAGGAGCGGTGTCCCACAGCCGGCACTGGGCTTTTATTTGGCAACCTGTGGCTTCTGACGAGAACCTTGACCCCCATGTAGGGTAAGCCCAATTCTTTGATGACTCTCTACACCTGCGTGCCTGTGTGCAAGCATGTGTGTGTAGGTGTGTGACTCTCATAAAATAGGTCGCCATATGGCTCCTTCAGGGATGCTTGTATCAGCTATCAGTCCTCCCGCCTCCTCTGCCCTACGCCTCCAAGTGTTGAGCTAGGTATACATACTTGATAGTTATGAAACAGTGATTTAAGCTTTGGCTGGTCTAAGGATTCAGAAGTGTCATTGTCTGGGTATTGATAATGAAGAAGAAACCATTTCCAGGTCTGTGTCATTCTGTAGTACATTTTCAGGACAGCTGCCCAGCAAACAAAGGCCACTGAGAAAACACTAAGCCCTTCTCCAGCCTGGTTGATGTTTCACATTCCTCTGCATCTTTCATGGTAACACCTTAAACAACGACCAGGTTATTAGTAGTTCCTGCACAGCTACTTTATATGCTATATATACCTTATATCAATGAATTTTTAGTGCTTCTTAATTGTATGTGATGAGAACCCCTACTCATCTTGACAAATAAGCCACTTTTATATTTATAGCAGACTTAAGAACCTAATTATATTGCATGAACTTTACATGCCTACTCAATTATACATATATATGTATGGATATATATATATATGTTGTTTACTTCTTCTACTCCAAATGTGATTTCTTTTAAGCATTTGTAATAGATCAGTGAACAAACAAGCATTTTTCTCTGAATGACCTTTTCTTTCATTCACTTATTTTTTTTTTTCTTTCTTCTCTACTTCATTTAACAGACATTTGGCCAGGTAGTATTTCAAACTCTGTGAATACCACAGAAAAATAATAATGGGCAAAAGCTCTGCTAGAATAGAACGACTGGACATAGGAGGCAGGGAAAGGACTGCAAAAGGCCAACAAATAAATTTGAAATTGTGTATGTGTATATGTGTTTGTGTGTGTGTGTGTGAGAGAGAGAGAGAGAGAGAGAATGAATGTGGGTGTGAGGGACAGTGAATGTGTGTGCACTGTGATGGAAACAGGATGAGGAAAATGATGAAGACAGAGATTGATAAGCGTGAGCTGTCTTACACTATGTGGTCAAGAGAGGCCTCTCTGGATGTTGGCACTTAGGGTGAAACCTAAAAGAAACGAGATGGCAATTCCCTTTCTCTCTGGCAAGAGAACTTTCCAGGCACAGCAGAGGTCTTAGGAGCAGTGTGCCTTGCTTCTCCACAAGGAGCCTCTCAAGGTTGGATGGGGTGGCGTGGACAGAGGAGGGCGCTGTGAATCTGTGCGGAGTGTAAAATATATACAAATGTGTGTGAGTTAAAGTGGGTCATGGAAGACCACGACAAGTATCTGGGATTTCACTCTCCCCTGATGGGAGCTGGAAAGGCTTGAATAGGGCAGTAGTTTATCCAACTTTCTTCTCATGGGATCTCTCTGCACTTCTGTCCACTTGTCCAGACTAGGACAGATCCTTTGTTTCCTGATTAAGTACACAAGAACCATGTATTTAACCAGTGAAAGGAAAGAGTTGGAGATGGTGCAGAAAAATGTTATAATTGCCACTGAATAAGACATTCATTCATCTAATTCCGTCATTCAGGAAAGCAAAAACAGAGAAAGCTCTAGAGTCACTTGTGCTGCGACTTATCAACAATGAATTCAAAGTAACTTTGTGGTCCTTCTACGTCTGTATCTTCTAAGACATTCGGGAAGGTCCCCTACTCTCCTTATCTACGTAGGCAGGTGGGGGTGAGCTCAGCAGACCCCTCCCACTCATAGGTGTGATAAGAGAGATTCTTGTCCTACCCATGTTATTTTCCTTCTTGGGCCACAGCAATGTTTCTTTGCTTCTCTTCCTGCCCAGGAATTAGGCTTCAGATGGGTAGCAGGCGAGAGCTACCCAGTCTCAAGGGCGTACCCCGACATCAGAGTCAGCAGGCTAGCTCTGGGAGCATATAACATGTAATACGTAATATGTAATAGACATAATAGCAACACTGCCAATTTCTCCTGTTTTTCTTTTGTATTCTTAGTTTATCTCATTTTCGCTCGATGTGTGCGCATGTGCACACACACGCCAAGGCACAGGTAGAGGGCTGAGGACAACTTGAAGGCATCTGCCGCCACCCGTGGGTACCGGAGTTGGATTCAGTTCACCAGGCCCGGCAGCAGCGAGTGCTGTTGCCACATACTGAATCCTGTCACCACCTACCTCTCTTCTGATTCTTCTGTGACATTGAATTGCTGAGTACTTGGTTCTCATTTTCCCGTGCCATGGTGCATGTGTATACTTGGGGGTGTATTAGTTATGGTCTTGGAATATGTAAAGACTCTTTCATGACAAGCATTTGATTAGGAAATATGTAGAGAGCATGTCTCTGCAGGCAAAATTCAGCTTGGCTTTCCCAGTGGAACCTATTATAAACACTCGTGATGACACAGTCAGGCTCTACCAAGTTTAACTCTCCCCCTTGCCTTTTTAAGAAGGACTTTCAGGAGCTTCTGGGAAGTTATGAAACAAATATGTGAAGAAGGGCGGTCATGAAGAAAAGTATGATTTATACTGTAAGCTGAGGTTGTATAGTTTGGGCATCAAAAGGACTTGGAATTGAATATCCATTCTTCCATACATTTAGCTGTGTGTGACATTGGCTAGCGACTTATCCTAAGCCTCGGTTTCCTTGCTTGTACAATAAGAATAATACCTGCTTCAAACAGATGTGCTGAGGATAAAATCTAATAAACCTGGCGTAGTGCCCAGTGCATGGAAATAGTATATAAACGATAACTATTGTAAAAGTATTGCTGGTGTTCCCTGTTCTGCGATGTGGTTCTATCCCACCATGCTCTAAGTCAATTAAGAAATAATTTCATGATTCTAATTTGTATGTGGTCTAGTTAAATGGAAAAAAAGAAACATTGTGAAAAAGTAATATTTGAGGGTAATTGGTGCCAAAAGAATCTTAAAATAAAAATATACGTCGTGTTATTAATTCCTTAAAACAATCATTCGTTGCTGTGCTGTGACAGATTTATTGACTACAACATTCATTTAGAAAGACCAAACTAATGAGAAGTCACGATTGGCTGTGATAATAGCGTATCATTACAAGTTTGAACCTTGTGTACTTATGTGGCCTCATTTCAGAGTAATAAATTATTTCAAACTCATTTCATCTCTTGAAAACCCTTACAATTTAGGTCACAAGTTACATTATATGAGCACCGGCTCTAAAAATCCATCATCTAGAATAAATTCTATGACTCTGAGCTATTTTAAAATCGAGACACTTCAAACATTCTTCAAACAGGAACTGCGTGAAGGGGTTACGCGGTTTCTCTAGCCTCTAACTTCGCTTTTTCATTCCTGTTTGATTGTTGTTTCTAACGGTTGTGTTCCCCCACCTACACAACTCTTTTTTTCAAATAGTTCTGCACACAGAGAATATATTGCTAAATATTACTTCAAGGAAATATTTACTGATGCAAATGACTTCTATTTAGAGAGCTCATGATAAAAATGTTAAAGAAAGTGGCCCTAGAAAGCCTATGAGTAACCTTTGAAAAATTCTCCTAATTGATGATGCGGAGTATATATATAATTTATGCATGTATATATATATCGGTGAATGTATATATAAACATGTATATTCATATCATAGAGTTGATACGTGAGAGTGTTGTGAATGTGTGTGCTCTGTATGTTAGAGGACCTCACTGAAACCCGTTGGTTTAATTTAGATACATTCGCTGTCTTCTGTGAAATTGTGGGAGTGGGCTGCAGTAGAAGGCTAGTGTGCTAGAAGAAATTAGACAAAGATGCAGCAGGAGAACCAGCCACTTCCCACCACTCCATCCCTCCGGTACCCAGAAGAACCATCTAAATTATTTTCATCTCTCGTAGATGTTTCAAGGTTGAAAATATATTTCATTATTTTATATTTTAGTGCTCAGGGAGAAGACTGTTAATAAAGTCAAGAGGGGAAATCTGTAATCATTGGCAGTCTTTTTTATTTTTTATTTTTTTTCCTGTTTATACCAGTGATGATCTGCCCTTGGTCTCTTGTTTTTAAGATTAGCCTCCTGAGGTCATCAAAGAGACGAGGGTCTGCTTCTCCTGGCTGTGGAAATGGTGCCTCTAATCCTTTCGGGTGGAGTAGCCACTACTTCTCTTTCCCCGTGGATGGCTCTGGATCAGGCCCTGGCCATCCAGGGGACTAATGAACATGTCATGCGCGCCTGGAGTTCTCCAGTCTCTGGCACAGCTGTGGCGCTGCCCCCCCCCTGCTGCGAGGCACAGCACGCTGGCCATTTGTTGGCAAGTTCATATTTCACACTGCAGGGAATTGAAATGATTGAACAGACAGGAGAAGAGTTTTATTTGCAGTAGCCTACGTATCCCCAGACTCTGATTTGGCATAAAACATCTGCTTCATGATCTGCTTGGAGGCCAGTTCCTTTCCTCCCACAAAGGTTACGACTTGAGGCAAGCTGTGCTTCCACTGGCGGGAGGAAATTTGCCCGAAGACTTGATTTAGTCAGAATCAAAGCATCCTGCCACAGAATTTCTTTTTTCAATTATCTCCGAAGAGGCAGCCAGACTTTCAATGTATCAGTATAATAAATGTAATGAAATGAGGCGGCCCTCCCTTCCCTATTGCTATCAATGGGAGGTGCCCGCATGCTTTTGTGTCTCCACCCAGAAGCCAGTGCCCCATATACCAACCACGACACACAAGACGGGTGGCCTTTGGATGTCTTTTGGCTCATCCGCATAATGAATAAGTACACACAAGTGGTTTTACCTGCAATGCTTATACCTTTTGTTGTATAAAGGCAAATTGGAATGATGCCGAACGTAATCATTGCTATTGAAGACTCCTCCTAGCCTCTGTCCCGTGGTATAATCTTAATTACAAATTATGCTTACCCACATGGTTTTGTTGTGCATAGCCATGTCTTTGTGTGTGTGCAAGACAGCCCTTACTAGCCTTACAGACATAGATAGAAAATTAAATCCTGGCATTTTATTATGCTATAGCAATTAAATGCCATCTCTGTAATGGAAACATGACATCTTCATCGCTCTCCTCTGTATTTCCATGTTTTAATGCAAACATTTACCAGAATTGGATTCAATCTTACACACACACACACACACACACACACACACACACACTCCTAATTGAATATCTGCGTATCTCCAAGGAGCCCTGTGGTTGAAACCATGTATTCATCTTCTTTACTTCTTAGGCCACTTTGGTTTAGAGTAAGAACTGTTGCTTTTATGAAGTGCCTTTTTCTATAAAGTCAGAACCTCACAGCAGTGCACAGAAAGCTGATGGCATAAAGGAGCTAAGTAGAGTCTTTAATAGAGAGCACTGGGTTGTAAGTGTTTTTGTTCCTACAGAGCAGATAGATTTGGCTCCATCTGTTCCATATTCATAACAAAGGAGCACACTTACAGGAGGGCCAACTTCCCTGGAGCCGCCTGGTAATGATCTTTTCACCAGAAAGACAGAAAGTGAACCCGGTGGCTTGGCCCCGCAAAAAGCAGCTGGCAGGACGGCCCTTCAGAATCCCGATTTCCTTGTAACTCAGGTTGACATCAAATTTCCCAATGCAGAAAGTGGAAAATATGTACAGATTTCTCACGCCTCCGCAACGCTGTGGAGCCGGGAAGTTCAGGATGCACACATTTGACCTTCCTTCCCAATGCCACAGATCACAATTAGAGAGCACGGGGAAGGCTGCGCTTGAAACATCAGAAGGTATCACAGGGGAGAGGCTGTTCTTCAGTTTTTAAGTTGTTTCTAGTCAGACTTTTTAATCGCTTCTAAAACTGGGGTTAATGAAAAGAAATATGACTTATACCACATAAGGAAAAAAAAAAACCCCTGTTGAGTTTTGTAATTAACAAACTTCAAAGCCAATTTCAACCGAGACCTCTTAGATTAAAAAGATAAGTTGACCCAGGAGTTTTCTTTCACAAAACGGAGGAAATGTAAAAATCTCCCCCCCAATGGCAGAGTGCAATAAATATCCTTTATGAAACACATGGGGCCAATATTGAAACAGAAATGATTCTTTAAGACACAAACAGCACATTGTCATTAAAAACTGGCTTAAAAATCAATAACACAAAATGACCAGTGAATAGAATACTTGTTTTCTTCATGATTTTTAAAAATATAATATATAGTTACCTATGTTCCTTTGTGTCCTTCCCATGTCCAGCCTCTGCTCTGTCCCTTCAAAATTCAGTCTCTCCTTGTCTTTAGCCATTGTTGTTACACACACACACACACACACACACACACACACACACATATATATATAGAGAGAGAGAGAGAGTAACTATACAAAATGCTTGTTTTAGGTTAACCTCACAAACTACTAAAAAAAAGAAAAGAAAAGAAAGAAAAACATTATGTGAAGAATCCTAATCATTTTCTTCATTCTGCAAACTTTACATTCTAAGTTTCCCCCTGAAAAACTACACCATTGGCTTATTTAATATACTTCTTGTTAAATATGTAATTCCTATTTATCCACCCATTATTATCCATCTTGCTAGCATCTGTGCATTATCTGCTTGCTAAACCAGGCTCCCTGGCAAAATAGGCAGTGAATAAATCTCTCCAGAAGTTAGCAGCAGCAATAAAGTGGGGGAAGTTTTCATCTCACGGTTGATGCAATTGCTCGGAGAGTTTCTGAGAAAATAAAAGTATTATTAGCAGGGAGTTGAACACAGCAGATTCGTCTGAAGCCCCCAGGCCTTGGGACACGTAGGCAACTACTTCTGATTCATTCAGCTTTTGCTTCATTTACTCACTCATTCCTTCATAAATATTTGGGGCGTGCCCGCTTTATGCCAACTGCTGTGTTAGGTTTTACAAACTTCCTAGTGTATTATAAAGTAGACCCCATCGCAAATGAACAGCACAACCAAATTAGTCCCACCTTTTGGAGCTCCCAAAAGTTCCTTAGTTGGGAATTGGATAAAAACCAGAGGGCAAGCCAGTCACACTGGGGCCTATAGTGTGTTGGGTGTGTTGACAGAGAAAAATAAAGTCAGTTTTCAACTGGCTGACCATAGAAGGCTTCTTTTCTGTAGGTGACAGTCCAACCTCCTGCTCAGAAGGATCAGCAGGACACAGGAAAGTATTATTTTAAAAAGTTTTATTACATTGAGAGAGGGGTGGAGCCGGAGGGAGGGAGAGAGAGAGAGGAGAGAGGAGTGGCACATATGTGGAGGTCAGAAGACTACTATCGGGGTTGATTCTCTCCATCATGTGGGTGTCAGGGACTGAACCAAGGTCACTGAACTTGGTGGTGCCACACCATCTCTCAGGCCCTTTCTCTTTTTATTTGTTTTGTTTTTGAGGCAGCGACTGAGTAGCCCTGGCTGACTTGACACCTTGCATTTTAAGTAGTCATCCTGCCTCAGATGCCAAGGGCTAGGATTATAGGCATGTGCCCAGTGCTGAGCCAGAAAGGTAGCTTTTGCCCATAGAAAATTTTATTTAGAGCATTACTTTGGATTCAAAGTTTGTTCGATTTCAAAGTTAATAAATTTTGAAAAATAATTCTTCCTAATCTTTTTTCAGAGCCAAAACCAGCGTATGTCTTTTTGATGATTGTATGGTGGAAAATATTTTATATGCTCTGTCACCTTTGAAAATATACTCTTCATCCTTTTTAAGTATGTCAGTTGTCTGGCTTCACTGTTTTAAACCATTTAACCCTAAGATTTCAGTTTGTTGAAAATCTAAGTAAATTTTCCCACGTGCCTTTTAAATTTTATTTTTGAGACAGGATCTCAATGGCCGAAGACTCCTGGGTAGCCAAGAATGACCTTGAACTCCGGATCCTCTTGCTTTGGCCTCCAGAGTACTAAGATGATAGATATGTACCACCATGCCTGACCCTTCCGCCATATATTTTAACTTGGAATTGAATGTCTAAATTGTGATTCAAATTGGCTGAAGTTGTCACACATTTTTTAAAATATTAAAGTTTTGTGTTCATATGTATGAAATACTGACTGTGATTTCCTAAAAACTCTTTAGGAATCAACTACTATAACTTGGTTAAAGGATTGTTACAGCATTCTTGAGGTTTCAACCTGATGTGATATCCGAGCAATCTTGTTGATGCCTCTTAGTGAGGGGCCAGGCTGGCTGCCCACCTGTGTTCTGCACTGACCAGCATTGCCTTTGCTTTTGATATTTCTTCTTCACAGGGCTACTAGATTCCAGTTCCACGTTGCTTTCTATTCCTGTCCCCATTAGAAGGGCCTGCAACCCCTTTCTACTCAGTCTATCCATTAGATTCGATGTATCGTTCATTGTCTTTAAAGATAACCACGTTCCCTGTGCTTATTTCTTAGGACCACACACTTATAGAGCTTAAAATACTACCTATTTGAATTCTGTGTATCTCTGTAGTTTGCCGACTAGAGGTTGTAGTTTTTAAGGTCATTCCATAGAAAGAACGTATAGCAAAGGGAGAGGAGTTCTCCAGGATAATTTTTCTTTTATAATTTATTTGGGGAACATTTACTATGACCTCCTCCCTTATTTATTTATTACTTTATTTTCCTGTGTTTACCATTTGGCTTCATGGATGACCAGCACATTACTTTGCTGCAGACTAGTCTTTTTTGTTAACCTCTGACCTCATATTTATATCTGTGTTGACTACTCACTGTGAACAAAGTAGTAGGCACTTCCCTGTTCTTGTGGCTCTGCATCTCAACTGTAATAACAGAAAAGATGATTGCAATACCCTATTCTAATGTAACACAGGACCGGGTATATATTGTGAAGGAGACAGAAACAGATGCTGCAAGACCCAAGGAGAGCATTGGAGACAGGGGACATATATTTGAGAAGTAAAGGAAAGGTCATGGAAGTTAGAAAGCAGATTTTGTTGGAGGTAATATGTCAGGGCTAGCCTTAATGTATATTGAAGAAGGAGAAAGGGTGGGAGAGATAGAGAAGAAAATCAAGGCAGGGGACAGATTGTGAAAGACCATGGTTGCGCTGCTGCAGCTAGATGTTTCCAGCCATCCTTCCTGGAAACATCTCCATCAACAGACAGAGTAAACTAGAGCTTAGATCCTAAGCTTTGATTTTTGTTACTATGTCAACATAAACAAACAAACAAAAACAAAACAAAATAAAAAAAACAACCATCTAGTAAGGCTTTTTGTTTGTTTGTTTGTTTGGTGTGAACTAAACTGTGCAATCTAAACAACGCCCTCCTTGGTAATATTTAGCCTGTCAGAGAGAAAACACTGTTGTCTTGAGTTTCAGTAGTAGCCTATTGCTCAAATCAATGGGTATTCTTGCCTAGGTTACCTTTATTCTCATAGATATGGCCTGGCTAAGAAATATAAGCCAAGAATTCACTGATTTGTGCAGATAGGTAGTTGCCTAGATTTTACAAAAGAATGCTTGACAAAGCAGTGCAGCACCTGGGCAGGCGAGGACAAGCTGCGGTGTCTGTGTCCGACCTTTACAGCTCATTTCTTTGGTGCCATTTCTGGCTCAAACCTTTCAAGTGCAGAGGCAGCCTGAATGCCCAGCCAACTCTGCTGCTGCTTCTTTTGTGTTCCATGATTCTAATTAAATAGCATGCTTCATACAAAGTGAATAAATTGTAATAAATAAAAAAGTTTTTTTTTTTTAATAGCATGCTCACTAGCTTTAAAATGAATGGGGGTGTGGTACACAATGGTCAAACTCAGTGTTCATATGCTTTCCAAAAGCAAGAGGCTCTGTAATGCTCTTCCTCATCCTCTAAGTATTCCTCCTACCCTTAGTGCACAGCAACACACACACACTTCGTCACTATCACACTCCTACCACACACAGACACAATACAAATATAGCTATGGTAGAATTCAGTTTGTTAAAGCTTAGGCTGCTGATAGCCCCCAAAATTCATGCTGCTGAAGCTAGAGGATCACTTGAGTTCAGGAGCTGTGTAATAGTAAGAACATGCCTCTAATATACACGCCAGCAATGCAGTAGGTAACGCAGGCTGTGAAGAGACACACTGTGTCTTCCTGCCGCCTCCCCTAGCACGCCCTGCGAGGGTGACTCGGTGGGTAAGAGGATCTGCTGCTTTTCCAGGAGACTTAGCTTTGGGTCCCAGAAACCGCATCCAGGAACTAGCTCTGCTTTCCAGGGGTCGGTGTTCTCTTCTGGCCTCTGTGAATGCTATACTCATATGTATAAGCCTACACCGCGCGGGGGGCGGGGGGGGGGACTAAATTATCATTGAAGAAGAATGACGACAGCCACTAGGAACCTGAGAAGGCCCCAGTTAGGCCCTCACTTTGGGAAATGCCTTGGTAAGGAAGGAGTAAAACAAATTGGTACCTGCCATTCTTTGGCGAAATAATATTCTAAATCTGTAAGGATAGGTTACCTGAACTTCCAAGTGAATCACAAAACTCCCCATGCCCTCTAATACCAGTCATAATTAAATCTCTTGAGGAAGGGGACACTCCCCGGGAAACTGAGGCGTAGAGAGATTAAGCAGCTTACTCAAGGCCACAAGGAAAGGTCAGAAGAGAACGGTCTGAGAGAAAGCTGAGCATTCTTATGCCTGCACTGAAATCCTTAACCATGTTTCCGCCTAGGAGCCTTAGCACAGGTGTCTGCTGTAAGAGGCTCAAGAAACAGCAGCACGGCTCCGAGAAGTTCTTTGACTTACGTTAACTCCGAGACTAAAGTTAGTAATTTATTGTCATATTACGTTAGTGCTTCAGGAGGCTGGTATTCTTCCTGGTAGTACAGGAGGGGCCTGTGCCAACAGTCACTCGGTTAGATGGAAGATTGCTAGGTTGATAGATAAGTCGATGCCTGGACAGATGGATGGTGCATGGGTTGACAGGTGATAGGTATGGAAGGGACCTACCGAGAAGGAAAAGTATAAATCATCCCACTTGTGAGATTCCAGGAACTCTGCCTTCTGTCCATGCTTTGTTGTCATTAACTTCGTTATGTGCCTCTGACTGAAGAACGAAATTTCTTTCTTTCTTTCTTTCTTTCTTTCTTTCTTTCTTTCTTTCTTTTTTCTTTCTTTCTCTTTCTCTTCCTTCCATCCTTTCTTCCTTCCTTCCTTTCTTTCTTTCCTTTTGAGGGTTTCGTTGCATAGCCTTGGTTGTTCTGAACTCATTCTGTGGACCAGGCTGGCCTCGAGCCCACAGAGATCCACCTGCCTCTGCCTCCTGGAGTGCTGGGATCACAGGCTTGTGCCACATGCCTGTCTTGAAGAACATTTTCCCAGTGACTCTGTTGATCATGGTTTTTGCTTGCTTATTTTTGTCAGATAATGCCTGTCTGGTAGAGCAGTTTCACCAAAGTTACCACAAGTGCAAGTGAGAGAGAAGTATCAGTCCTATCTGGTGTAGACAACCCTTAAACCCTGAGGCTTCTCTTTCTGAGATCTGCAGAGACAGGAGTCCTTGATAGGAAACCAGCTTTGTCCTAACTGCTCAAAGATGTTCAGTGGCTTCAAACAAACAACTAACAGTAAAAGTAACAGTTTCATCATGTCTAAGGAGTTTAAAAGGTAATTATGTAAATGCTGTCTTTTCCTCCTGTGGCTAAGTGGAGGAGATTTTCTCATTCAGTGAGGGAGGCTAAAGTCTAGAGTCTAAGGTCTAAAGTCTAGACTTGGGGTTAGTTAAACTGTTGTAGAACAAATTTTCCTTAAACAGAAATGCTTCTTTTAAGGACATTGAAAAATATGACTCTAAACTCAAGAGGTTTTTCGTTTTTTGGAATTTTTTGGTTTTTGCTTTTTGTTTTGGTTTGGTTTTGCTTATAATTCTATAAAGACCAAGGCATATCGGACCGAGGGTCCCCTCTGTAGTTAATTGTCGCTGAACCTTGAAAGTCCAGTACAAGTTCACTTACACATCATATAAATGTACAGAGCGTGATTTTGCCCTATTTAGTTCCTTAAATCAGTGGAACAGACCTTGTCTTTGTCATTTAAGTTTGCTAAGAACAGTAATTGATCTACTGAGGTTTAGCTGCTGGAATTCACATACTGCTTAAACTAGTTTGTGGAGAGAAGTTGGCTTGAGGGGTTAGGAAGCCAGTTCAGGGCAAGACCGTGAGAAGCACGGAGCCTCCATTTCGCTCTCCCTTTCTCTGGAGGCTATACAGCTGGACTTTATTCTCCCTTCTTTGCCCTCAACGTTACTCTAATTATTTCCCCCCTGCAGTCCCCTGGTGTTGAAACCAAGTTTTAACCCAGAGAGTGTGTTTTTTCAATCTTTCTTGTTATATTGTGTGAAACACATCCCTTCCCACCTTCTAGTTTGTGTAAAAGAACTATTCCCAGGGCTATATTAAAGAATCTAATATGTGCATGGTATTTTCAATTTCTCCTCGGTCTGTAGACTCACCTTTCCAGTTTTAACATCTGCGCCTTGACCTTGACTTGGCGGTGATTTAAATCCTGAGACACCGTGGCTTCAAGAGGTGACATGTGTTGGCAAATTAGGCAGCTCCTGTGGTTGCTCTTAGGGTGTGAGCTCTATAAACCAAGGGTGGTGACTGAAATGAGGTGGCCTTTGGGGTAGGGGTATAGCTCACTGACAGAACACTGGCATAGCATGCATAAGGCCCTTGGTTCAAGCCCAGGTCACACAGATTCCTCTCAAAGTCTGATCTGTAACAGGTCAGATATTTTCCATCCTAACTGGCAGGTTTTGTTTTTAATAGGATAATTGAACATACTTTAAGAAAAAAAAAAAAAGAAAAAAGGCTGGTAGCTACTTGCAAATTGTTGCATTGTTATTCTTTCCTAAGAAGAGGCTTAATGTGTGTGTGTGTGTGTGTGTGTGTGTGTGTGTGTGTGTGTGTGTGT
>NW_026591891.1:0-4136 GCF_907164565.1 Psammomys obesus
GTGTGTGTGTGTGTGTGTGTGTGTGTGTGTGTGTGTGTGTGTGTGTGCTTGTGCTTGTCTGGTAACCATTTTCTGTGACATCCATATGGCTCTGGTTAATCTCTCTCCTCTTCCCACCACTTCTGTTCCCCACCCCCACTCCCCACATATATAAAATGGAGTTTATTGATTCATTAAGTTCTGGGAGACATTTCCAATACCACTCTGGATTTAAACAGGATTTTTTGTTTTGTTTTGTTTTTCTTTTTTTGTTTTTGTTTTTGTTTTTGTTTTTTTTTTTTTTGCATTTATTGTTGAATGAATAATGCTTAATTTTGGCTTTACCTGCCTAATTTGCATACATTTATATTGTGTGTTGAACTGCATGGAAAACCTGCTGGGGAAAAACTGCCCTGCTAACAGCTAATAACCTATCTTTTCCTTTGACTTGCTCAAATTGAGAATCACTGCCCGTGGCAGACAGTGGAAAACTGCATCTCTAATGCTCACCCCTTTAGAGAGAAGACAGTGGCTGGCTGACCTTAAAATGTCCCAGAGCTTCCAGCTTGACATGGATTCAGAAAGGGAGACTGTGGCCTTTGGAATTATGGTTAGAAGCTGAATGAGGGCAGATGGGGGTGGTGAATGACCAAGGAACACAACGTTGGACCTGGAAACTTGAAAGAAACTAGAACCAAGAGTCCTACCCTTCTCCTGACAAGCTTTTGGGCCTCAGTAAACACTGGCTTTAGTTATCAAGGAACTCCTGGGAAGCCTGAACTTTCATAATGTTTACATTCAATGGCACTACTCGTATAGAAAATCACTCAAGTGGTTTTTAATAAACAGAGAACTTTAATTTTTTAAGCCTTTCTCTTAACGTATCTTTAAAGCTCATGTTTCTATTTTGTTTCCTAGATTTGATGGGAAATGGCATCTTTTATGATCCAGGTTCACATTTTATATCAAAAGTCATTTGGGTTCACCCAGTAATTTGGATTTGAATTGAGGCATCATGCTAATTGCCAGGAACAGTGCAGGTTGGCTCTATTGGGAAAAACAAACTGAGTTGCATGAGAAGGAAAACGAAAAATGGTTTTTAGATGATAGAGAAGAAGAATTTTTTTTTTTCAAAACAGGGTTTCTCTGTGTAGCCTTGGCTGTCCTGGACTCCCTTTGTAGACCAGGCTGGCCTTGAACTCACAGAGGAGATCCACCTGCTTCTGCCTCTACTAGTGCTGGCTGGCTGAAGCAAATATTGTTTAACAGCCTCTTAGAATTACCTATCTTCCATATTCATTTAAGTAGTCCTGTGAAGGAAGCTTGGCATACAGACTGGTAAGTGATCCAGTTGTCCAGGCTCAGCAGCGCAATGAGAGTGAACAGCTCTGTGGAGCAAGGGCATGAATGGCCATGCGTGGAGGATGCCCTCAGCATTCAGTCCAAACCCAGCCATGAGAAACCAGGGATCACATGGGTTTGTTTGTAAAACACTTGGATCAGCTAATGCATGGTTGATAGGGTTGGTTCAACCTGTCTGACTGTGTCTAAAACAGCCAAATTAGTTGGGAGTCTGGAATCCAGGTTCCGCTCATGGAACCACTGTGAGTTCTAGGCTCAGCTGAGAAGGCCCCACTTTCTCATGTGATTGTCAGCAAGACTGACTCCCAGATAATCCCTTTCTCCTGTTCTCTTGACAGGAAGTTTCCTTTCATTCTGTGCTGCACGGGCCTCTCCACTGTGACTCTCAATATGACTCCTTGCTTCAGTGCAGGAGTGTCTTAGCAAGAAGGCAGGCAGCAGCTTTTGTAAAATAATCGCAGAGATGACAAGTCCTACCTTTCCTTGTGTTCTGTTCATTAGGGGAAAGAAGCGAGACTCCACCCACCTTCATGGGGTGGCACCGCAGAAGAGAGATGGGAGGCTGGGGAGTCGTAGAAGTCTAGTGGGAACAGGGAGAACTATTGCCGGAGCCTGGTCCCCGTGTACCCCTGCTGTATCCAGATCCATAGGCTAATAGTGGCCTGAGGTCTGACTATCACACATGCACTGCTAAATGTAGCATTTATAAGTACTAACTTGGGGGCCAGAAATGTGGTCCCTTAGAGGTGCCACACTGGCTGAATGCTGAGCCAAGCTTTCTTGAGCACCAAAGGGCCAAGGGAATGAGGCTTCAGAAATGGCTAAACTTGGGCCACAGAAATGATGAATGAAGTCAAGACCTTCATGGTCCTGCTAGTTTTGTATTCTAAAAATGGAGAGCCAGAGGGTACCAGCTGGTCTTCCATTATGTGTCTCAGTGTTTTGACTGGTACTGTCCAGGCACAGGGCCTATGGACCGGTTCGTAGAATAGTTATAAGATTGTAGAATGAGAGGTTTTGTTTGTTTAAATGGTTCCTCTTTCCCTACTCCCAACTTCCCAACCCCACTTGTACAAATATATCAACAAAATGAATAAAGAAATGTGAATTTATTTTAGATGGCAACTGTTTAACCCTCTTTTTTATTTAATTTGAAGTTTTCCATTAGAAAATCCATGTACCTTTATAAGAACAATTCACATTTCATTCACCTGTTGAGGTAAATAACTCACAGGCCACCCTATCTCTGATCTGGGAATCTAGGGGTGAGCATTTGGATTCTTTTGCTCTTCTTGCTCATGAACGGCCCCTGGGGAAGCTGTAATGGCCCTGATAAGATCCCTCTAGGAAGACACTAGCACACTGGCAGACAGCGTGAATGCTACCTGCGCAAAGCTGACTGGTCTTCTGGTAACTGTGACCCCTGACTACCAGCACCCTAACTGTAGCTACTGCGTGTACCGAGGCTTGGGCAAGCACTATGTGTCCTGGGCTTCTCACAGCCAGAGCATGTACTAAACGTGCTGGCACAGCGCAGGGGTCTGAAGATTATTTCTAATGGCGTAGACAGTACGTTTTGATTTTCTTCACTACCAGTTCTCAGTGTTGACTACAGTTGTTTTGTTTTTTTTTTTTAAGAGAACAGCACAAGATATGATAAAGTACCTATAATTATAATTTGTCTATGAAGTTTATATATAGACTTCTTTTTTTTTTATATAGACTTCTATAAACTAAAGTTAAGTTAATGGTGGTTCTTACAGAATGCTGTTTTTCTGGGGTTTGAGGTGTTAGCTTTACCTCCCTCCCGGCATGTTTGAGAGTTTCAGTAGCTCTGTCTCTGCAAGTGATCCTGAGAACATTAGACTTCTACATTGACTTGTGTGAATATTATATATCTTCATTACCAAGTTATTTTGTGGCTTTAATGCCCTAGTCTGATGATAAGTAAAACTTTATACAAATTATCCCGTATCTCCCAAGACTACTAATGGGATAACAGTCTACATTTAGAGGGGAATAGATGTGCCCACTCTCTGGGAACCAGGGAGTATAGGGTGCAGAAATCGCAAACTTAACATGGAGTAAACTGTAATCTCATTAAAAAAAATTTTTTTTTCAATAAGTAAAGGGAGTTTTAGTAATGTGTTGAGTATATTTTGAGTTCATCTTTTTTGGGTTTTGTTTGTTTATTTTGGTTTTGTTTTTTGTTTCAGTGTGGAAAATAAGGAAGTCACACTACTAGGGCCTAGCAAAAGCGGCTTCTTAGGTTGGTCCCTCCATCGAGTTAGGGTTAGACTGCATGGACGGGGACTGGAGATAGAGTCAAGCTACTGTGGTTTACGTGAATTCACAACGCACATCATGTGTGACTATTCTTTGTCCACAAATGTTCCAAAGGATTAGAGTAGAATAGTCAAACAATATCACAAGGGGTCAGTCGTGTTACTGTTAGAGCGTTCCTGGTGATAGGGGAGTAGGGAATGAGGGAGACTGATGGGAAAGTAGCCCTTTTACTTCCCGTTGTATAGAAATGCACTCAGCATCTCTAATTCACAGAAGAGTTCTGTTTATTCAGCAGCCAAGGAGCCTCATGCCCCTGTTGGTAAGCTGGTTAGACGATGCTCTAGTTTTCCTTCTCATCATCTGCTTTTGTGTAGTTTCTCTGATACACTCTATAATAACTTAATGTCCTAGATTTAATTTTCCTCAGTAAAAATAAGAAAAACCTCCATTAAATAAAATTTAAAAAAAAAAAAAAACCTCAAAAACAACTGTACATGTGGTATTGCTTT